>NC_057802.1:72069450-72077574 GCF_018294505.1 Triticum aestivum
CGCTCTCGGGTGCTCCGCCACCGGCCGGCGCCGCCGCTCCCCTGCGCCCCCTCGTCCTCTCCCGTCGCCGGCCTCCTCCCTTCTCCTCCCGCCGGCAAGCCGCGCCGCCGCCTCGGCCGCGCCCGAGCCCGAGACGACGCCGGCCCCGATCCCATCTGGGTCAACGGAGGTTGACTCCCGAAACCCTAGTTTTTTTCGCCAAGTCCTCATTTATTCTCAGCAACTTGCTATGTTCCCGATGCCGTAACTTTGTGCATATAGCTCCGATTCGCGCGTATAATATGTCAAATTGTTCGCCTCGTGATGCTCTTCATTTTGTTCAATTGCATCATTTTCATTAGAGGTAATCTTGATGCCCAAATCTTCGTTGGAAGAGGGCTAGTTGCTGTTATTCTCTGGTTCTTATCAGAACTTGGAGATTTGTCTTTTTTGTATCATTTATTCTGTGCATCTTTTGAGCATGAGCTCTACATGTGTTTTGAAGTATGCCATGCTATCTTTCCAGTGGTATAATCCACGTATTTTTGTGATCTATGTGGTGACTAGCACAAGCATGCAAAGTAGGCCCCGTAATATTTCTGATTTCAGGGACTTAGTGATTTCTCTAAGTCCTTGTCTGCTGTAATTTTGTTGCCATGTAAACTTGATGCTACAGAGAGATCCATGCATATTTTGGAGATGTTCAGTAAGGATGTTTTGTAGATATAGTTGTAATTGATCCATTACTGCAATTGTTTGCAATTTTAGAGTGCCATAGCATGACTCAATGTTGCTCTACTTTTGCTATAAAATATTTCTGGCAGATTCTTAACATGATATGCAATTTTGTCAAGCTTATTGCAGTTGATCCATACATACTATGTATTTGCTCTTGCCATGGATAGCTTCATAAACATGCCATATTGCTGTAGGTATGCTTTTTTTGTCATGCATTGTTCTGTAGTGAGTGCATCAAGCTCACAAAGAGGCCTACATATTATTATTTCTGCCATGCTCTGTTTTCTGCCAAGTCTGAAACCTGATAACGAAACTTGCTACGTTTACATGCTTGCCATCATATCTTATGTTCCTGTTTGGCTTATGGTCAGTAAGGGACTTTTGTCATGTGATTTTAGTAGAACACTACCATGCCTTGTTTTGCTACGTTAAGTTCCTGTAGCATGTTGATTTCGTGCTCTGAACATTGCTACCTGATGCTGATTTCTGCCATGTCCAGTTTTTCACCAAGTCTGTGAACCTGTAATCTTTTGCACTTTTGCCATGCTTGTTTGAGCTTGATATGTTGTGAACTAGCCGTAGCTCAGTGTTCATCTTTTGTCAAGCATCTCCTGTAGATTACCGTCATATGCTTTGTTGCTATGTTGGGGTGCTGTAGCATTGTTACTTGTTGTATTTTAAATGCTATCTTGCTGTTTATCGCAGATTAGTGTCATTCTTGTTTTGCTTGCCATTTGCAAACCGTGCATCCGATTCCGGTGATCTTTATATCGATTTCGACCGAAATCATCTCATCTTTCCAGTGGCATGCTTGGTTTGCCAAGTTACTGCCATGTTCATCATTTTCCTTCCGGAGCACGCATATGCACCGCATATCATATCTTGCATATCACACATGTTTTGCATCATGTTGCTTGCGCATTTCTCGTTGTTGATTGTGGTTCTGTTTGTTTGTGTTCTTGTTTTGGGTAGAGCCGGGAGACGAGTTCGTGAACGAGGAACCTGTCGAGTACGCTTACGAGGATCAAGCTTTCGACAACTCTGAGAACCTTGCAGGCAAGATGATCACCCCTCGAAATCACTTCTATCTTTGCTATGCTAGTTGTTCGCTCTATTGTCATGCCCGCTACCTATCACTTGCTATATCATGTCTCCTATTTCAGCCATGTCAGCCCCTAACCATCCTTTCCTAGCAAACCGTTGTTTGGCTATGTTACCGCTTTTGCTCAGCCCCTCTTATAGCGTTGCT
This sequence comes from Triticum aestivum, assembly GCF_018294505.1. Lineage (NCBI taxonomy): Eukaryota > Viridiplantae > Streptophyta > Magnoliopsida > Poales > Poaceae > Triticum > Triticum aestivum. The sequence continues at coordinate 72,071,417 of NC_057802.1, forward strand.
AGCTGCAGGTGAAGTTGAAGTTTGTTCCATGTCGGAACATGGATATGTTGGGATATCACATTATCTCTTATTTATTTAATGCATCTATATATTTTGGTTAAGGGTGGAAGGCTCGGCCTTATGCCTGGTGTTTTGTTCCACTCTTGCCGCCCTAGTTACTGTTTAACCGGGATTATGTTCCTTGAGTTTGCATTCCTTACGCGGTCGGGTGATTTATGGGACCCCCTTGACAGTTCGCCTTGAATAAAACTCCTCCAGCAAGGCCCAACCTTGGTTTTACCATTTGCGACCTATACCTTTTTCCCCCGGGTTTTCTAGAGCCCGAGGGTCATCTTTATTTTAAACCCCCGGGCCAGTGCTCCTCTGAGTATTGGTCCAAACTGTCAGTCGCCGGTGGCCACCAGGGGCAACTCTGGTCTGGCCTATCGGAAGCTTGGACAATCCGGTGTGCCCTGAGAACGAGATATGTGCAGCTCCTATCGGGATTTGTCGGCACATTCGGGAGGCTTTGCTGGTCTTGTTTTACCATTGTCGAGATGTCTTGTAATCCGGGATTCCGAGACTGATCGGGTCTTTCCGGGAGAAGGTTTATCCTTCGTTGACCGTGAGAGCTTATGATGGGCTAAGTTGGGACACCCCTGCAGGGTATTATCTTTCGAAAGCCGTGCCCGCGGTTATGAGGCAGATGGGATTTTGTTAATGTCCGGTTGTAGATAACTTGTCACTTGACCCAATTAAAATACACCAAGTGCGTGTGTAGCCATGATGGTCTCTTCTCGGCGGAGTCCGGGAAGTGAACACGGTCTGTGTTATGTATGACGTAAGTAGGTGTTCAGGACCTCTTCTTGGTCATTTCTAGATGACGCCCGTTCCATTGCTTCTCTTCTCGCTCTCTTTTGCGCAAGTTAGCCACCATATATGCTTTTGCCGCTGCAGCTCCACCTCTTTGCACCTCTTTGTCCTATAAGCTGAAATAGTCTTGATCTCGCGGGTGTGAGATTGCTGAGTCCCCGTGACTCACAGATACTTCCAACACCAGTTGCAGGTGCCGACGATGCCAGTGCAGATGATGGCGTCGATCTCAAGTGGGAGTTCGACGAGGAACGTGGTCGTTACTATGTGTCTTTTCCTGATGATCAGTAGTGGAGCCCAGTTGGGAAGATCGGGAATCTAGCATTTGGGGTTGTCTTATTTTCATCTGGATTTTGACCGTACTCGGTCTATATGATTGTATTTTGGATGATGTATGAATGATATTTATGTATTGTGTGAAGTGGCGATTGTAAGCCAACTCTTTATCCCATTCTTGTTCATTACATGGGATTGTGTGAAGATGACCCTTCTTGCGACAAAACCACTATGTGGTTATGCCTCTAAGTCGTGCCTCGACACGTGTGAGATATAGCCGCATCGTGGGCGTTACAAGTTGGTACCACGAAAACTTCGGACGAAATATCTATCATATGTTTGTTCCGGCTTATTTTGCAAGCCAATACTTTGTTTTATTTTGTTTTGTGGTATTCGAGTTGCTTCGAATTCATATGTTCATTCCATATCTTTTCAAGTGGCTTCTCAACTTATGGAAGTGTGATGACTTACTACGGAATTCATTCGTTCATCTTCGTTCGAATGTTTATTGTGAAGACTATATGTTGCAATTTCTGTCCGTTGATTCTACTTATCTTTTGTCTATCAAGATGCTAACGGATGTCACCCTCTTCAGGATGGCTCCGCCAACGCGTCAGAATCCGGATCGCAATGAAGGGAGTCAAGCGAACCCTCCGCCACCACCTCCACCTCCGGAGGCATGGCAATCAATCATGGCAGCCACCAACGCCAATGCTCAGATGATTCTGCAACTCTTGCAAGAACGTACTCAAGGGCAAGGCAATCAAGGCAATCAAGGTCAAGGCAACAATCAGTTTCACTTTGCCACTCTCAACCAGTTTCTCGCAAATCAGCCCAAGTCTTTCAGCTATTGTGCCGAGGCCACGGATGCCGATGATTGGCTCGTGGACATCAACAAGCATTTTGAATGTAGCAATGTCAGGCCTGAGGACTTTGTCAAGTTCGCTTCTTTCCAGCTCAAGGACCAAGCTGCTGATTGGTTTCAACAATACAAAGATTCCAGAGGAGGTCGTGTGATTACTTGGACTGACTTCTGTCGGGACTTCAAAGCGCACCACATTCCACAAAGTGTTGTTGAGAGCAAGCGTGAGGAGTTCCGCAATCTCAAGCAAGGAAACATGTCTGTGTATCAATACAACATTCAGTTTCAGAAACTTGCTCGCTTCGCTAAACAAGACGTTCCTGATGAGAAGAGCATGATCTATCACTTCAGAGGTGGCCTTAAAGAGGATCTGCAGTTAGCTCTCGTTCTTGTTGAGCCTACGCAGTTTGATCAATTCTACAATATGGCACTGAAGCAAGAGGCTGCTCAGCTCAAGTGTGAGGCTTCTAAGAAGAGAATCAGGGACGCAGTTCAGTCTTCTTCTTCCTCACTTGTGACAGCTAAGCAACAGAAGTTCTGGTTGCCTCCTCCTCCTCCGTTTCGTCAGCCTTACCAGCAGAAGAACAAAGGTGGCCATGGTTCTTCAAACTCTTCCAACTCTGGCTATCAGAACAAGTCTCAGAATCAAGCTCCCAAGTCCAATGCTCCTTATCACCGTCCACTCTCAGAGGTGACTTGCAACAAATGTCAGCATAAAGGCCACTATGCTAACAAGTGCTTCAACCAGAGGCGTCTTCCTCCTCCTCCTCCTGTCAGATCTTCCAGCAATGCAGTGGTCAAGCATAATCCAAAGTTTGCAAAGGTGAACATGTTGAATGCAGCTCAAGCGGAGGAATCTACTGATGTGATAATGGGTAATCTTCCTGTTAATGATATTCCTGCAAAAGTTCTTTTTGATACTGGTGCATCTCTTTCTTTCATTTCAAGACCTTTTTGCATCCAAGCATGAATTGCATTTCCAAGGATTGCCTAGGCCGTTAGCAGTTGTCTCTCCAGGCAAATGCATGAATGCAAGTTCCATGGTTCCGAATGTTACCATCAAGATGGGCGATTATGCATTTCAGTCTTCTCCAATTGTTCTTGGTGACTCGGATATTGATCTTATTCTCGGGATGGACTGGCTTTCTAAGCACAAGGCTCAACTTGATTGTGCTGCCAGAGAAATTCAATTGACACACTCGTCTGAGGATGTGATTGTTTTTGCCGCTCGTAATGAAACCATTCGGTTTTTCTCTCTCAATGAGAAGGGCGAATTGGATGCCATCTCTCAAATTCCAGTCGTTTGCGAGTATCAAGATGTCTTTCCAGAAGAGCTTCCGGGTATGCCTCCGCACCGGCCAGTTGAGTTCGTTATCGAACTAGAGCCTGGTACTGTACCCATTTGCAAGCGTCCATACAAGCTTGGACCTAACGAGCTGAAGGAATTGAAGAAGCAGCTCGATGAACAAGAACGTCTGGGTTTGATCAGACCGAGTTCTTCTCCATGGGGTTGTGGTGTTCTTTTTGTCAAGAAGAAGGATGGCACGGACCGACTTTGTGTCGACTACCGTCCATTGAACAAGAAGACAATCAAGAACAAGTATCCACTTCCCAACATCAATGAGCTATTTGAGCAACTCAAAGGCGCTAAAGTATTCTCGAAGCTTGACCTTCGTATGGGTTATCATCAGATTCGCATTCGTGAAGAAGATATTCCCAAGACAGCATTCAGAACGAGCTTTGGTTCTTATGAATATACTGGCGTGTCTTTCGGCCTTGTCAATGCTCCTCCGGTGTTCTCTCGGATGATGAATTTCATCTTCAACCCCTATACCAATGAATTTGTTCTGGTGTATCTCGACGATATCTTGGTCTTCTCCAAGAATAAGCAGGATCATGCCAAACATTTGCGATTGGTGCTCGACAAGCTCAGAGAGTATCAATTCTATGCGAAGTTCTCCAAATGTGAGTTTTGGCTCGATGAAGTTCTTTTCCTTGGTCACATCATCTCTGCCAAAGGCATCGCTGTTAACCCCGAGAAGGTGTCCGCAGTTCTGGATTGGGAACCTCCTCAAAATGTCAAGCAGCTCCGCAGTTTTCTGGGTCTTGCAAGCTATTGCCGAAGATTCGTTGAGAATTTTTCCAAGATTGCAAAGCCTCTTTCCAACCTCCTACAGAAGCTTGTGAAATATGTCTGGTCTCCTGAGTGTGAAGTTGCTTTCAACACTCTCAAACAGAAACTAGTCACAGCTCCTGTCTTGACTCCTCCTGATGAATCCAAGCCGTATGAAGTCTTCTGTGATGCTTCTCTCCAAGGTCTCGGTGCTGTGTTAATGCAAGAGAAGAAAGTTGTGGCTTATACCTCTCGGCAGTTGAAGCCCAACGAGAAGAACTACCCCACTCACGATCTTGAGTTGGCGGCAGTTGTCCATGCATTGATTACGTGGAGACATCTCTTGTTGGGAAGACAAGTGGACATTTTCACTGATCACAAGAGTCTCAAGTATATCTTCACGCAGCCCAATCTCAACCTCAGGCAGACTCGATGGGTCAAAATGATTCAAGAGTACAATCCGAGTATCGAATATACTCCAGGCAAGGCTAATGTCATTGCAGATGCGTTAAGCAGGAAAGCTTATTGCAATAGCTTATTTCTCAAGCCTTTCCAACCGGATCTTTGTGAAGCCTTCCGCAAGCTGAATCTCCAAGTTGTTCCTCAAGGCGTTCTTGCCAACCTCATAGTATCTCCTACTTTGGAAGATCAAATTCGTGAGGCACAACTACTTGATGCCATGGTGAAGAAGGTGAAACGTGGTATCGACAAGGGTCTTTCCAAATACAAGTGCTATCGCATTGATGACAGAGACACTTTGTTCTTCGAGGACCGGTTTGTGGTTCCGAAAGGTGATCTAAGGAAAGTCATAATGAACGAGGCGCACAATTCTCTCCTTTCCATTCATCCTGGAAGTACGAAGATGTATCATGACCTCAAGCAGTCGTATTGGTGGACTCGAATGAAGCGAGAAATTGCGCAATTCGTGAATGAATGTGATGTCTGCCGAAGAGTGAAAGCAGAACACCAACGACCAGCTGGTCTCCTCCAACCTCTTGCTATTCCGGAATGGAAGTTTGATCATATCGAAATGGACTTCGTGACTGGATTTCCAAAGTCCAAGCGCGGAAATGACGCTATCTTTGTTGTCATCGACAAGCTCTCTAAAGTGGCTCATTTCCTTCCTATCAAAGAATCCATCACAGCAGCTCAGCTGGCAGAGCTCTACACCTCCAGAATTGTCTCCTTGCACGGCATTCCACAATTGATTTCTTCAGATCGTGGAAGCATCTTCACCTCTAAGTTCTGGGACTCCTTCCAGAAGGCCATGGGCACAAACATTCGCTTCAGCACAGCTTTCCACCCTCAAACTAGTGGCCAAGTCGAGCGAGTCAATCAAATTCTTGAAGATAAGCTCAGGGCTTGTGTCATTTCCTTTGGCATGAAATGGGAAGATTGTCTTCCTTATGCTGAATTCTCCTACAACAACAGCTTCCAAGCGAGTTCGGGCAAAGCCCCATTCGAGATTCTCTATGGCAGAAAGTGCCGTACTCCTCTCAATTGGTCAGAGACTGGTGAACGCCAACTTCTTGGCAATGACTTAATCGCTGAAGCTGAAGAAATGTGTAATGTCATCCGTGATAATCTCAAAGCCGCGCAATCGCGCCAGAAGAGTTACTATGATAGTAAGCATCGTGATTTGGCTTTCGAGATCGGAGACCATGTCTACCTCCGCGTCTCTCCAATGAAAGGCACTCGTCGCTTCGGTATCAAAGGGAAGCTTGCCCCTAGATACGTGGGTCCTTTCAAGATCATTGGCAAAAGAGGCGACCTCGCCTATCAACTTGAGCTTCCTTCCAACTTCGCGAACGTGCACGATGTGTTCCACGTGTCACAGCTCCGCAAGTGCTTCAAGACGCCTGAGCGCACTATCGACTTCGAAGAGATTGACCTCCAAGAAGATTTGTCTTATCATGAGCACCCAGTTGCTATTCTTGAAGAAACTGAGCGCAAGACTCGCAACAAGTCAATCAAATTCCTCAAAGTGAAGTGGTCGCACCATTCCGACCGGGAAGCCACCTGGGAACGCGAGGACCATCTCCGTTCCGAATATCC
>NC_057802.1:72079288-72121124 GCF_018294505.1 Triticum aestivum
GCGCCGGCGCGCCCCCGCCCGCCGCCGGTCTTCCTCACCGCCGCCGCCGCCCTCGGGTGCTCCGCCACCGGCCGGCGCCGCCGCTCCCCTGCGCCCCCTCGTCCTCTCCCGTCGCCGGCCTCCTCCCTTCTCCTCCCGCCGGCAAGCCGCGCCGCCGCCTCGGCCGCGCCCGAGCCCGAGACGACGCCGGCCCCGATCCCATCTGGGTCAACGGAGGTTGACTCCCGAAACCCTAGTTTTTTTCGCTAAGTCCTCATTTATTCTCAGCAACTTTCTATGTTCCCGATGCCGTAACTTTGTGCATATAGCTCCGATTCGCGCGTATAATATGTCAAATTGTTCGCCTCGTGATGCTCTTCATTTTGTTCAATTGCATCATTTTCATTAGAGGTAATCTTGATGCCCAAATCTTCGTTGGAAGAGGGCTAGTTGCTGTTATTCTCTGGTTCTTATCAGAACTTGGAGATTTGTCTTTTTTGTAACATTTATTCTGTGCATCTTTTGAGCATGAGCTCTACATGTGTTTTGAAGTATGCCATGCCATCTTTCCAGTGGTATAGTCCATGTATTTGTGTGATCTATGTGGTGACTAGCACAAGCATGCAAAGTAGGCCCCGTAATATTTCTGATTTCAGGGACTTAGTGATTTCTCTAAGTCCTTGTCTGCTGTAATTTTGTTGCCATGTAAACTTGATGCTAAAGAGAGATCCATGCATATTTTGGAGATGTTCAGTAAGGATGTTTTGTAGATATAGTTGTAATTGATCCATTCCTGCCCTTTTTTGCAATTATGGAGTGTCATAGCATGACTCAATCTTGCTCTACTTTTGCTATAAAATATTTCTGGCAGATTCTTAACATGATATGCAATTTTGTCAAGCTTATTGCAGTTGATCCATACATGCTATGTATTTGCTCTTGCCATGGATAGCTTCATAAACATGCCATATTGCTGTAGGTATGCTTTTTTTGTCATGCATTGTTCTGTAGTGAGTGCATCAAGCTCACAAAGAGGCCTACATATTATTATTTCTGCCATGCTCTGTTTTCTGCCAAGTCTGAAACCTGATAACGAAACTTGCTACGTTTACATGCTTGCCATCATATCTTATGTTCCTGTTTGGCTTATGGTCAGTAAGGGACTTTTGTCATGTGATTTTAGTAGAACACTACCATGCCTTGTTTTGCTACGTTAAGTTCCTGTAGCATGTTGATTTCGTGCTCTGAACATTGCTACCTGATGCTGATTTCTGCCATGTCCAGTTTTTCACCAAGTCTGTGAACCTGTAATCTTTTGCACTTTTGCCATGCTTGTTTGAGCTTGATATGTTGTGAACTAGCCGTAGCTCAGTGTTCATCTTTTGTCAAGCATCTCCTGTAGATTACCGTCATATGCTTTGTTGCTATGTTGGGGTGCTGTAGCATTGTTACTTGTTGTATTTTAAATGCTATCTTGCTGTTTATCGCAGATTAGTGTCATTCTTGTTTTGCTTGCCATTTGCAAACCGTGCATCCGATTCCGGTGATCTTTATATCGATTTCGACCGAAATCATCTCATATTTCCAGTGGCATGCTTGGTTTGCCAAGTTACTGCCATGTTCATCATTTTCCTTCCGGAGCACGCATATGCACCGCATATCATATCTTGCATATCACACATGTTTTGCATCATGTTGCTTGCGCATTTCTCGTTGTTGATTGTGGTTCTGTTTGTTTGTGTTCTTGTTTTGGGTAGAGCCGGGAGACGAGTTCGTGAACGAGGAACCTGTCGAGTACGCTTACGAGGATCAAGCTTTCGACAACTCTGAGAACCTTGCAGGCAAGATGATCACCCCTCGAAATCACTTCTATCTTTGCTATGCTAGTTGTTCGCTCTATTGTCATGCCCGCTACCTATCACTTGCTATATCATGTCTCCTATTTCAGCCATGTCAGCCCCTAACCATCCTTTCCTAGCAAACCGTTGTTTGGCTATGTTACCGCTTTTGCTCAGCCCCTCTTATAGCGTTGCTAGCTGCAGGTGAAGTTGAAGTTTGTTCCATGTCGGAACATGGATATGTTGGGATATCACATTATCTCTTATTTATTTAATGCATCTATATATTTTGGTTAAGGGTGGAAGGCTCGGCCTTATGCCTGGTGTTTTGTTCCACTCTTGCCGCCCTAGTTACTGTTTAACCGGGATTATGTTCCTTGAGTTTGCATTCCTTACGCGGTCGGGTGATTTATGGGACCCCCTTGACAGTTCGCCTTGAATAAAACTCCTCCAGCAAGGCCCAACCTTGGTTTTACCATTTGCGACCTATACCTTTTTCCCCCGGGTTTTCTAGAGCCCGAGGGTCATCTTTATTTTAAACCCCCGGGCCAGTGCTCCTCTGAGTATTGGTCCAAACTGTCAGTCGCCGGTGGCCACCAGGGGCAACTCTGGTCTGGCCTATCGGAAGCTTGGACAATCCGGTGTGCCCTGAGAACGAGATATGTGCAGCTCCTATCGGGATTTGTCGGCACATTCGGGAGGCTTTGCTGGTCTTGTTTTACCATTGTCGAGATGTCTTGTAATCCGGGATTCCGAGACTGATCGGGTCTTTCCGGGAGAAGGTTTATCCTTCGTTGACCGTGAGAGCTTATGATGGGCTAAGTTGGGACACCCCTGCAGGGTATTATCTTTCGAAAGCCGTGCCCGCGGTTATGAGGCAGATGGGATTTTGTTAATGTCCGGTTGTAGATAACTTGTCACTTGACCCAATTAAAATACACCAAGTGCGTGTGTAGCCGTGATGGTCTCTTCTCGGCGGAGTCCGGGAAGTGAACACGGTCTGTGTTATGTATGACGTAAGTAGGTGTTCAGGACCTCTTCTTGGTCATTGCTAGATGACGCCCGTTCCATTGCTTCTCTTCTCGCTCTCTTTTGCGCAAGTTAGCCACCATATATGCTTTTGCCGCTGCAGCTCCACCTCTTTGCACCTCTTTGTCCTATAAGCTGAAATAGTCTTGATCTCGCGGGTGTGAGATTGCTGAGTCCCCGTGACTCACAGATACTTCCAACACCAGTTGCAGGTGCCGACGATGCCAGTGCAGATGATGGCGTCGATCTCAAGTGGGAGTTCGACGAGGAACGTGGTCGTTACTATGTGTCTTTTCCTGATGATCAGTAGTGGAGCCCAGTTGGGAAGATCGGGAATCTAGCATTTGGGGTTGTCTTATTTTCATCTGGATTTTGACCGTACTCGGTCTATATGATTGTATTTTGGATGATGTATGAATGATATTTATGTATTGTGTGAAGTGGCGATTGTAAGCCAACTCTTTATCCCATTCTTGTTCATTACATGGGATTGTGTGAAGATGACCCTTCTTGCGACAAAACCACTATGCGGTTATGCCTCTAAGTCGTGCCTCGACACGTGTGAGATATAGCCGCATCGTGGGCGTTACAGGTCCCATGCAAGAAATGGGAATGAATGTCAAACACCCTGCCACCGTCACCGGCCGCAAACATTGAGATACCAGGATTTTAAATTCTAGTAAATCCAAAACTCGTCAGAAATTCATGAAACTTGGCATGCTATCATGGAGTGGCATCAACATGCCGTGGTAAATTTTTTGTCCCATTTGGGGCAGGTTTGGGGATATTCTTCTCACAAACCAGAGTTTCTCACAACAAACCTGATGGTTTCGGTAGGGAACGTCCTACCTTTGGGGACGAAACGATATCCATTGCCTCTTCTCGATTTCAATTTTTTTCCTGGTGTCAACATAGAACAACAGGAGTGTTGTGTCAATTTTTGGGATTTTTCGGGGTTCGTTTGGCCATTTTTATGCATTAACTGAGTTTTCAATGCATTCATGTGCATAATTCAAATTTGAACTACATGCACATGCTCTAATGCATATAAATTGGTTGAAAATTCAGATATGTGTCCTTGGTTGCATGCTTAGGTCCCATGCAAGAAATGGGAATGAATGTCAAACACCCTGCCACCGTCACTCGGCCGCAAACATTGAGATACCTGGTTTTTAAATTCTAGTAAATCCAAAACTCGTCTGAAATTCATGAAACTTGGCATGCTATCATGGAGCGGCATCAACATGCCATGATAAATTTTTTGTCCCATTTGGTGCAGGTTTGGGTATATGCTTCTCACAAACCAGAGCTTCTCACAGCAAGCATGATGGTTTCGGTAGGGAACGTCCCACCTTTGGGGACGAAACGATATCCCTTGCCTCTTATTGCTTTCAATAATTTTCTCTTGTCAACATAGAACAACAGGAGTGTTGTGTCAATTTTTGTGATTTTTCAGGGTTCGTTTGGACATTTTTATGCATTAACTGAGTTTTCAATGCATATATGTGCATAATTCAAATTTGAACTACATGCACATGCTCCAGTGCATATAAATTGGTTGAAAAATCAAAGCTTTGTCCTTGGGTGCAGGCTTAGGTCCAATGCAAGAAGTGGGAATGAATTTCAAACACCAGGGCACCGTTGATTGCCAGCAAAATGTTGAGATACTTTATTTTTAAATTCTAGTAAATCCAAAACTCGTCTGAAATTCATGAAACTTGGCATGCTATCATGGAATGGCACCCGACATGCTGTGGTATTTTTCCGTGTCCATTGAGAGAAGGCGCACTCGAATAACAGCCATCAAAGGCATTTTGAAAAAATAGCTGCCACTTTAATATCTCAAACTTTTGTATAATTCAAACCGTGTGCGTTCTGTTAACCATTCATGTGACACCATGTGTCTTGGTTTTAATGGCTCTTGATCGCAAACGTTTTAGATAGAACACCCGTATGCAAAGTGAGAGCAGGATTTGTGCATCTCTTGAACGCAAATGGTTCTTTTGGATGACCCGTGTGCAACCACTTACAAACAATTTGGTCAGATTTGCATCTGTCATATTGGGTATGTTGCCATTTGTCAAACTGGAAAGATTGACATTTGTTGATCTAGTAACATTGCCTTTTGTCAACCTTGTAACTGCGATTTGTCAAAATATGAAGCTAAAAATCACTAGCAGTATCTAATTTTTGCAACTAAAATTCAGTAATTAAGCATAGATGGAGGCGAGGAGGCGTGTGCAGCCTGGCGTGCAGCGACCGGCACAGTACTATTCGATTTGATAGCGGGCGACGCAGTTCCCGATACAGCTTTAATGCAGATGAGGGAGAGGGTAGCGGTTCCCGAAATGTTGAACGGCCAATGATGCATCCTCCTTCAATTAGCATCATGTGAATGCATGAGGGAAGTAATGGGAGGAGGACCGGGAAAAGAGGCAACACACTGTGAATGCAACGCAGTTTGCACTCATATAAAGGCGCCACTCCATTCCAATGCATCTACCACATCGTACGCACCTAAGCATTTGCCTAAGCACCTACACTAATAAGCGCAAAAGTGCTCACTCCAGACCCATGGCGGCGATGCGCGCGAGCAGCCAGTGTCGGTGTCAAAACTGGCGGATCTCGAGTAGGGGGTCCCGAACTGTGCGTCTAAGGTCGATGGTAACAGGAGACAGGGGACACGATGTTTACCCAGGTTCGAGCCCTCTTAATGGAGGTAATACCCTACTTCCTGCTTGATTGATCTTGATGAATATGAGGATTACAAGAGTTGATCTACCACGAGATCGTAATGGCTAAACCCTAGATGTCTAGCCTGTATGATTATGATCGGCCCTACGGACTAACCCCTCCGATTTATATAGACACCGGAGGGGACTAGGGTTGTACAAAGTCGGTTACAGAGAAAGGAATCTTCATATCCAACCGCCAAGCTTGCCATCCACGCAAAGGAGAGTCCTATCCGGACACGGGAGAGAGTCTTCTGTCTTGTATCTTCATGGCCCATCAGTCCGGCCCACGTCACATAGGCCGGACGCCCGAGGACCCCTTAATCCAGGACTCCCTCAGTAGCCCGTGAACCAGGCTTCAATGACGATGTGTCCGGCGCGCAGATTGTCTTCGGCATTGCAAGGCGGGTTCCTCCTCCGAATACTCCAAAGAAGCTCTCGAACACAAAGAACGTGTCCGGCTCTGTAAAACAGACACCACACCCACGCGTAGAGAGTAAAAATATTTCACGAGTCCAATCCACTGACAACTTTTGTAGCGTGACATCACGTCGCCGCCCGGTCATTATTTCAAACCGTTTTTAGCCTTCCGCTCCATGTTTCAAGATGCGGTTTTATCAGCACGTCTTGTCGAAGCAGAGATCGTGTCCCCTTATTACGGGATTTTCATCAATATGCGCGTGGGTAATCCAACCGCTCTGTTGGCACGATTCCTTGGGAATATGCAAGTTTCAAGGCTTATGAGGAGGCGTTCGATATTCATCACCTTTATAAAGGGGCACAGACCCGTCTTTTTCTTCCTCAACTTTCCCAACCCCGAGCTCCAGCACCCAGGTTTCAACTTAATCGATCCAAGCCTCCCAGTCATGTCCGGGCCCAGCCTCCAAGGCCGGTGGGTGGCCACCTCTGTCACATAGGAGGATATCGCGAAGCTCCGAGCGGCAAGGTACCTGACCGCGGAAATCCTCCACAGGCTTCTTGCTAAGGGGCAGGTTATTCCTACACCCAGATCCGGCGAGAGGGTCGTATTCATCTCCCACTTCCTTCGGGGGCTAGGGTTCGCTCTCCACCCCTTCGTTCGTGGCCTCATGTTTTATTATGGGCTAGATTTTCATGATCTAGCTCCGGACTCCTTTCTTCACATCTCGGCGTTCATCGTCATGTGCGAGGCCTTTCTCCACATTCCCCCACACTTCGGCTTATGGCTCAAGATCCTTAATGTGAAACCAAAAGTAGTCGACGGGGAGCAAGTGGAGTGTGGCGGTGCTATGGTGAGCAAGCTCGCCAATACTCCTTGGCCAAAGGGCTCCTTCACAGAAACTTCCAACATATGGCAGCGGGAGTGGTTTTACATCACTGAACCCCGCGGTACCAAGTGGGCAGCTACACCCGCGTTCCGATCTGGCCCTCCGTTACGACTCGCATCATGGATTAACAAGGGGCTGGACTGGGGACCAATTGATGAAGTGCAGACGCTACAAAGCCGTATCCCGAGTCTCCTTGAAAAGGACACCGGCCTCATCAATGTGATCCAGGTAATGCTAGTCCGCCGGGTCCTACCGTGCCAGCGATGGCCTCTCCGCCTGTGGGAGTTCAATCTGTTGGGGATCGTAGCAGAAATTTAAAATTTTCTACGCATCACCAAGATCAATCTATGGAGTTTACTAGCAATGAGAGGGAAGGAGTGCATCTACATACCCTTGTAGATGGCGAGCGGAAGCGTTCAAGAGAACGGGGTTGATGGAGTCGTACTCGTCGTGATCCAAATCACCGATGATCCTAGCGCCGAACGGACGGCACCTCCGCGTTCAACACACGTACGGTTGGGAGAGACGTCTCCTCCTTCTTGATCCAGCAAGGGGGAAGGAGAGGTTGATGGAGATCCAGCAGCACGACGGCGTGGTGGTGGAAGCAGCGGGGATCTCGTCAGGGCTTCGCCAAGCTCAGCGGGAGGGAGAGGTGTTACGGGGGAGAGGGAGGCGCCAGGGGCTTGGGTACGCAGCCCTCCCTCCCCCCCTTTATATAGGGGCCCTGGGGGGGTGCCGGCCCCTGGAGATCCCATCTCAAGGGGGGGCGGCGGCCAAGGGGGGACTTGCCCCCCAAGTCAGGTGGGGCGCCCCCCACCCCCAGGGTTTCCAACCCTAGGCGCAGGGGGAGGCCCATGGGGGGACGCACCAGCCCACCAGGGGCTGGTTCCCTTCCCACTTCAGCCCTTGGGGCCCTCCGGGATAGGTGGCCCCACCCGGTGGACCCCCGGGACCCTTCCGGTGGTCCCGGTACAATACCGGTGACCCCCGAAACTTTCTCGGTGGCCGAAACTGGACTTCCTATATATAAATCTTTACCTCCGGACCATTCCGGAACTCCTCGTGATGTCCGGGATCTCATCCGGGACTCCAAACAACTTTCGTGTTACCGCATACTAATATCTCTACAACCCTAGCATCACCGAACCTTAAGTGTGTAGACCCTACGGGTTCGGGAGACACGCAGACATGACCGAGACGACTCTCCGGTCAATAACCAATAGCGGGATCTGGATACCCATGTTGGATCCCACATGCTCCTCGATGATCTCATCGGATGAACCACGATGTCGAGGATTCAAGTAATCCCATATACAATTCCCTTTGTCAATCGGTACGTTACTTGCCCGAGATTCGATCGTCGGTATCCCAATACCTCGTTCAATCTCGTTACCGACAAGTCACTTTACTCGTATCGTAATGCATGATCCCGTGACCAATCACTTGGTCACATTGAGCTCATCATGATGATGCATTACCGAGTGGGCCCAGAGATACCTCTCCGTCATACGGAGTGACAAATCCCAGTCTCGATCTGTGCCAACCCAACAGACACTTTCGGAGATACCTGTAGTGCACCTTTATAGCCACCCAGTTACGTTGTGATGTTCGGTACACCCAAAGCATTCCTATGGTATCCGGGAGTTGCACGATCTCATGGTCTAAGGAAATGATACTTGACATTAGAAAAGCTTCAGCAAACGAACTACACGATCTAGTGCTATGCTTAGGATTGGGTCTTGTCCATCACATCATTCTCCTAATGATGTGATCCCGTTATCAATGACATCCAATGTCCATGGTCAGTAAACCGTAACCATCTATTGATCAACGAGCTAGTCAACTAGAGGCTCACTAGGGACATGTTATGGTCTATGTGTTCACACATGTATTACGATTTCCGGATAACACAATTATAGCATGAACAATAGACAATTATCATGAACAAGGAAATATAATAATAACCATTTTATTATTGCCTCTAGGGCATATTTCCAACACAATCCGGAAGGACCACGGACCCTTCAGCACTTCTTTGGCACAACGCATAGAGGGATGTGGAAGTTATTCTTTGGGACCCGAAAACAGTGGCCGGACACAACCGAGGACATCGGCCTCGACTGCAACCATCCGGATACCTCGGTAAGCACTCGACTCCTGAACACAGTTTAGTTAATTATCCCGTAACAATATACTGATCAACCTGTCTCTGATCAGGGCTGGATAAAGAAGGCGGAACTAATTAGGTGTTCGGCTCCACTCCCCAAAGACTCAGCTGATCCTGTGTTGACAAGGATGCTGGCCCCGACACCGTATCAAGTGCCGGTGAGGGAGGCCCAGGAGGAGAGCAGAAAGGCCAAAGGTGGCCTCCACTTGAAAGGTACACCAGACGCTATGTCCGGGGAGACTGGAACTCCCTCTTACGAAGACGAAGGGGAAGAAGAAGCTGATATCACTTCTCCCCATGGGAAGAAAAGGAATGCCTCTGAAGATCTGGAGGTGGAGGATCCCAAAAGACGATGCTGCACAGTTCCTCCGTAAGGACAAGCCCTTAGCCGAATTGTAAGTGAACAAGGGTGTTTTAGACATATCCCGTTCTTTTCAGTTTACAAGGGTAACATCTTAAATATATGTTTGCAGTCCGGCCCGCAGTCTTCCTTAACAGTCCTCCTCCTCGGGTGACCTGCTTCCGGAGATGATGGAAAGCGAGAAGCCTCCACATGCTTCCTCGCCCCTTAGGGCGGACGACTTCGAGGTGTCATCCCGGAGGGTCTCCCCCGATCACCAAGTGGCGCGGGGGGCAATAAAGGCAGCGCCCGAAGGTGAGACTTCGGTCGTCAAGGGTCCGGGGAGTGCAGCCCCTACGGGGACTGACAATAAAGGCCCCGGACTATCCGATTTACAGCCAAAAGCGACTCTAGGGTCGAGTAAACATATCCCTTCGAAGGGAGTTCGTACTCCTGCAGCCGCTTCCAGGAGTCCAGAGGCGCCGGATACATTAATGAGCATGTTGCAGAATGCGTCCATCTCAGAGGAACATCATACCTTAATGGGAATGGTAGTTGAGAGGATTCTGTCCGCAAGAAGCGGATTGAATGAAGCCTTCACAGGCCTACTAAGAGGCTTGAGGTATGCAATGTAATATCTTGAGTACTCTTTACATGCAAAATGTGCCTTTGTATAGATAGTAGCCCCTGAGATTCTGGTCGGCTTCCACAGGGAGGCGATCAGAGGATCCAAAGATATGCTCAGGAAATAACATGAATAATTTAAAAAAACAGGCTGTTATGTCAATGACGACTGCCCCCGCTGCGGAAGTTGCAGATTTAAAACAAAAACATGAGTCAGCGGATAAGGACATTACTCTTATTAACAGGCGGCTCGACGAGGCACAAGGTACGTTTTGGGGCAGTCAGCTTATGCATGTATAATGATATAAGCACAAAGCTGAGAATTTTTAACTGGGACATGCATAATTGCAGATGGTGCTGCTGCGGTTGAGACCCTTCGGGCTGAACTTGCCCGGGCCAAGGAGCAAGCCAGAGTGAGCAATGCGGCTGTCAAAAAGGCAGCTGCTGATTTAAAGGACGAACAGGCCACTCGGCGCCAGTGCGAGGAGAGAATATCTACCATGGCGCGAGAGCTAAAGGATGCCACTGCCCAGTGCAAATCACTCGAAAAGGATAACAAAGCCAAGATGGCCGATCTCGACAAGGCCTTACAAGAGGCGCGAGAGGCACGATCCGAGTCAAGAGCGGCTCGGGAAGAGATTCGGCAAGCTGGGGAGATAGCGGCTGGTAAGCCCTTTCTTTTACAGACTAAATTCGGCGATCTGAAGTATGCCCCGCTGAATCAAGTGTGGAGTTCTCCAGACTCGTTCTTGGACCTGCCGAAGAGTGTCGCCGATGCGGCACGGTTTTACCAAGCGCAAGACGGACGTGCAGTGGAGAAGCTTTTCTGGTCACAGTTCGACGGGCCAAAGCGTCCGCCGTTGCTGAACGAACAAATGGCCCAGTGGGCCGAGCTCCACAAGGTGTCCGGAGCTGCCATGGAGGAAGTCGTGGTCCGGCTGTGGCCAACTGAGCTAATTCCGAATGGTTATTTTGGTTTGGTGCAGTGGCTTGTTGACACAGTGCCGCGTATCGACGCTGTTAAGCGGTCGGCGTGCATTGAAGGTGCACGGATGGCCTTTGCCCGCGTCAAGACGTACTGGGCAAAAATGAAGGCCACCGATATTGCAGCAAACATTCCACCCGAGGGCAAGGACCATCGCGCGCCGGAGCAATATTTTGAGGATGTCCTAGAGGGCGCCTTCTTGATAGAGGGTCAATGCTCGAAAGATATTATGTTCGAGTAAATGTATCAGAAGTGTGATAACAATATTATGATATATTAAGGCTGTGTTATATTTATGCCCGTTGCCTAAAGGCATTTCCTCCTGTGCGGCCGTTTTTTTATAATCTGAAAGTTTGCCAGTCATCGGCTTCAGCCCCCTCGCATATAATGCGGGGGTGTTTGGAATAGCAACTGACCATGCTTGACCCAACGTCTTGGTCCGTTAAGGAGGTGTCAGTGCGGCGAACTAGGCAATCGGACTATAGGGCTTTAACACCTTCACTTAGCCATAGGAGTTTGATGGTGGGTCTACAATATAGCCCCCTGTATGTACGCAGTTATCCGAATACGGCTGGCTACATAGGTGACCGGAAGAACGGTCCTTCATGTAAAGAAATCGCAAAAGATTCTGATAAGTCAACGAGTGGTTGACCAGCTCTCACCGCATCATGACAGTCATTTTTCAGCTTTCTCTATTGAGGTGCTTGACCAGGTGAACCGGAAACACAATCGCAGTAGTTCTCCCTTTACTACCCTAGCCGATAGGACAGAATGTAAGGTAGTAAGCACAGGAGCCGGGCAACCCAACTATTGACCACAGACATGATTCGGAGCTGATGCATATAAGGCCAAACTTGTGACGCCGAATTATGCTATAAAGCTGTTTAGACTTTTCGGCAACACATATGTTTCCGTATCGAGCCCCTGGCGATTTGAGCCGAGGTGCGCGTGTGAAACAACCGGAGAAGCAAAATTCAGTTCTGGAAAAAGCAAATACTGAATACGGATTTATGTTCACTAGAATCTTTATACGTCAAACGCAATTATACAGATTACACCACCCCTACCCAGGCTATTTGACATGCCAGGGGTCGAAGGCCGGGGAAAAAGGCACTTTACAGGTTTGAAATAAAGTGTGCGGTCTACAAAAAATTATTTGGACCTCTTGTCGCACGTCTGCGCTGCCTTTGCCTCAGCTAAAAGCTTCCTTGACAGGAATAGCCGTTGGTTATTTATACGAAGCCGAACTCAGAAAGAGTCCTTGTAAATCCGTAGGATGAACAAGTTTTGATTCACCTGTAGTAAAAGATAAAAAATAGTTAGATAAAAAAGAAGAAGGCTAGAGGAATGCGAACCGTATTGTAAGCCTGTCTGTATTGTGCCTCCGCCGATGACCAAGTTATTTTAAGTGCATAATGATGTATGCGCGATAGAAACTTCGCGAGTATATGAGGCGAACGATGGAGGCCGAACTGCTAATCTAGCTCTGAAATTGACCGGTCCTGTGTAGTAGAGGCCGGCGGCTTAATGGCCGAAGAGATACGCGGCTTAATGGGGCCGCTTTGTACTTCGGCTGCAATAGCCGTAGTATGCTCCTCTGTACGGAGGGAGCGTTCCGTATTTTCGTCTATCGTGATGACGCCTCGTGGACCGTGTTGGGGAACATAGTAATTTCAAAAAAATTCCTACGCACACGCAAGATCATGGTGATGCATAGCAACAAGAGGGGAGAGTGTTGTCCACATACCCTCGTAGACCGTAAGCAGAAGCGTTATGACAATGCGGTTGATGTAGTCGTACATCTTCACGATCGACCGATCCTAGCACCGAAAGTACGGCACCTCCGCGATCTGCACACGTTCGGCTCGGTGACGTCCCACGAACTCACGATCCAGCAGAGTGTCGAGGGAGAGCTTCGTCAGCATGACGGCGTGATGATGGTGATGATGAAGCTACCGGCACAGGGCTTCGCCTAAGCACTGCAACGATATGTCCGAGGTGGATTATGGTGGAGGGGGGCACCGCACACGGCTAAGAGATCAATAATCAACTTGTGTGTCCTAGGGTGCCCCCTACCCCCGTATATAAAGGATCAAGGGGGAGGCTGGCCGGCCCTTGGGGCGCGCCAAGGAGGGGAGGAGTCCTCCTCCTAGTAGGAGTAGGACTCCCCCTTTCCTAGTCCAACTAGGAGGAGGAAGGGGGAAGGAAGGAGAGGGAGAGAGGGAGGGAAAGAGGGGCGCCACCCCCTCCTTGTCCAATTCGGACTCCTCAAGGGGGGGGGGGGCGGCCAGCCCATGGCTCCCTCCTCTCTCTCTCTCACACACAACTCACAAGGCCCATGTTGGCCCATTAGTTCCCCCGGGGGTTCCGATAACCCCCCGGCACTCTGATAATTATCCGGTAACCCCCGGAACTCATCCCGTGTCCGAATATAGTCATCCAAGATATCAATATTTATGTCTCGACCCTTTCGAGACTCCTCGCCATGTCCGTGATCACATCCGGGACTCCGAACTATCTTCGGTACATCAAAACACATAAACTCATAATACCGATCATCACCGAACGTTAAGCGTGCGGACCCTATGGGTTTGAGAACTATGAAGACATGACCGAGACACGTCTCCGGTCAATAACCAATAGAGGAACCTAGATGCTCATATTGGTTCCTACATATTCTACGAAGATCTTTATCGGTCAAACCGCATAACAATATACGTTGTTCCCTTTGTCATCGGTATGTTACTTGCCCAAGATTCGATTGTCGGTATCTCAATACCTAGTTCAATCTCGTTACCGGCAAGTCTCTTTACTCGTTCTGTAATGCATCATCCTGCAACTAACGCATTAGTCACATTGCTTGCAAGGCTTATAGTTATGTGCATTACCGAGAGGGCCCAGAGGTACCTCTCCAACAATCGGAGTGACAAATCCTAATCTCGATCTATGCCAACTCAACAAGTACCATCGGAGACACCTGTAGAGCACCTTTATAATCACCCAGTTACGTTGTGACGTTTGGTAGCACACAAAGTGTTCCTCCGGTATTCGGGAGTTGCATAATCTCATAGTCATAGGAACATGTATAAGTCATGAAGAAAGCAATAGCAATATAATAAACGATCAAGTGCTAAGCTAATGGAATGGGTCAAGTCAATCACATCATTCTCTAATGATCTGATCCCGTTAATCAAACGACAACTCATGTCTATGGCTAGGAAACTTAACCATCTTTGATTCAACGAGCTAGTCAAGTAGAGGCATACTAGTGACACTCTGTTTGTCTATGTATTCACACATGTACTAAGTTTCCGGTTAATACAATTCTAGCATGAATAATGAACATTTATCATGATATAAGGAAATATAAATAAAAACTTTGTTATTGCCTCTAGGGCATATTTCCTTCAGACCGGGCATCTTAAGCTTTAGATAGGCGTAGTGTGGGACCACATAAAAATGAGCGAAAGCGGTCTGTCCGAGCAGTGCATGATAGCCACTGCGGAATGGGACAATATCGAAGATCAAGTCTTCGCTTGGAAAGTTGTTCGGCGAGCCGAAGACAACTTCCAATGTAATTGAGCCTGTGAAGTGGGCCTCTACGCCAGGTATTACTCCCTTGAAGGTAGTTGTGGTGGGCTTGATTCGCGAAGGATCAATGCCCATCTTGCGGATAGTGTCTTGGTAGAGTAGATTAAGGCTACTACCACTGTCTAGGAGGACTCTCATAAGATGGAACCCGTCGATAATTGGGTTGAGGACCAGAGCTGCCGAACCTCCATGACGGATACTGGTTGGGTGGTCCCTGCGATCAAAAGTGATCGGGTAGGCCGCCCATGGGTTAAATTTTGGGGCGACCGGCTCTATGGCATAGACGTCCCGCAGTGCGCGCTTGCGCTCCCTTTTAGGGATGTGTGTCACATATATCATGTTTACTGTTTTTACTTTGGGGGGAAATTGCTTCTGTCCCCCGGTGTTCGGTTGGCGAGTCTCCTCGTCATCGCTACCATTGGGCGGCCCCTTCCCCTTGTGTTCGGCGTGGAGCTTGCCGGCCTGCTTAAAGACCCAACAGCTTCTGTTGGTATGATTGGCTGGTTTGTCGGGGGTGCCATGGATCTGGCAGGGCCGGTCCAGTATTTTATCTAGACTGGATGGTCCGTCTCTGTTTGCCTGGAATGGCCTCTTCCCTTGACCGGATTTGGAGCCGCTGGATCCGACGTTGACCGCCGTGTCTTGCGTTCCTTCATTATTGTTTCGACGCTTGTGTTTATTGCAGCGTGGCTTGCCGTTGCATCTCGGGCTTCAGAAGTGCCTGGATCGCTGGTGCTATTGCTTCGACGAACCAGCCAGCTATCTTCTCCCGCACAAAAGCGGGTCATTAGCGCGGTGAGGGCTGCCATGGATTTCGGTTTTTCCTGGCCAAGATGGCGAGTGAGCCACTCATCTCGGACGCTATGCTTAAAGGCCGCCAGGGCTTCAGCGTCCGGACAGTCAACAATTTGGTTCTTTTTAATTAAGAACCTAGTCCAGAGCTTCCTGGCTGACTCTCCGGGCTGTTGAACTATGTGACTTAAGTCGTCGGCATCTGGAGGTCGGACATATGTACCTTGGAAGTTATCGCGGAAGGCGTCTTCCAAGTCCTCCCAGCTACGAATGGAGTTTTCGGGTAGACTGTGAAGGCAATATGCCCTAGAGGCAATAATAAAGTTGTTATTTGTATTTCCTTATATCATGATAAATGTTTATTATTCATGCTAGAATTGTATTAACCAGAAACTTAGTACATGTGTGAATACATAGACAAACATGGTGTCACTAGTATGCCTCTACTTGACTAGCTCGTTGAATCAAAGATGGTTATGTTTCCAAACCATAGACATGAGTTGTCATTTGGTTAACGGGATCACATCATTAGAGAATGATGTGATTGACTTGATCCATTCTGTTAGCTCAGCATTTGATCATTTAGTATATTGCTATTGCTTTCTTCATGACTTATACATGTTCCTATGACTATGAGATTATGCAACTCCCGAATACCGGAGGAACACTTTGTGTGCTACCAAACGTCACAACGTAACTGGTTGATTATAAAGGTGCTCTACAGGTGTCTCCGATGGTACTTGTTGAGTTGGCATAGATCAAGATTAGGATTTGTCACTCCGATTGTCGGAGAGGTATCTCTGGGCCCTCTCGGTAATGCACATCACTATAAGCCTTGCAAGCAATGTGACTAATGAGTTAGTTGCGGGATGATGCATTATGGAACAAGTAAAGAGACTTTCTGGTAACGAGATTGAACTAGGTATTGAGATACCGACGATCAAATCTCGGGCAAGTAACATACCGTTGACAAAGGGAACAACGTATATTGTTATGCGGTTTGACCGATAAAGATCTTCGTAGAATATGTAGGAACCAATATGAGCATCCAGGTTCCGCTATTGGTTATTGACCGGAGATGAGTCTCGGTCATGTCTACATAGTTCTCCAACCCGTAGGGTCCGCACGCTTAAAGTTCGGTGACGATCGGTATTATGAGTTTATGTGTTTTGATGTACCGAAGGTAGTTCAGAGTCTCGGATATGATCATGGACATGACGAGGAGTCTCGAAATGGTCGAGAAATAAAGATCAATATATTGGACGACTATATTTGGACAACAGAATGGTTCCGAGTGAGATCGGGAATATACCGGAGTACCGGGCGGTTACCGGAACCCCCCGGGAGGTATATGGGCCTTATTGGGCCCTAGTGGGAGAGAGGAGAAGGGAGCAAAGGAGGGGGCGCGCCCCCCCAAGCCCAATCCGAATTGGGAGGGGGGCCGGCCCACCCTTTCCTTCCTCCCCCTTCCTTCTCTCCTAATCCAACTCGGGAAGGGGGGGGATCCTACTCCCGGTGGGAGTAGGACTCCCCTTGGGGCGCGCCTAGAAGGCCGGCCTCCTCCCCCTCCTCCACTCCTTTATATACGGGGGAGGGGGGCACCCCATAGACACACAAGTTGATCATTGATCTCTTAGCCGTGTGCGGTGCCCCCCTCCACCATAATCCACCTCGGTCATATCGTCGTAGTGCTTAGGCGAAGCCCTGCGCCGGTAGCTTCATCATCACTGTCATCACGCCGTCGTGTTGACGAAGCTCTCCCTCGAAGCTCTACTGGATGGTGAGTTCGTGGGACATCACCGAGCTGAACGTGTCCAGATCGCGGAGGTGCCGTACGTTCGGTACTAGGATCGGTCGACCATGAAGACGTACGACTACATCAACCGCGTTGTCATAACGCTTCCGCTTTCGGTCTACGAGGGTACGTGGACAACACTCTCCCCTCTCGTTGCTATGCATCACCATGATCTTGCGTGTGCGTAGGAATTTTTTTGAAATTACTACGTTCCCCAATAGACTGTTCAACCATTGCCGAGCTGGTCCTTTGAGTTTTAGCGGGAGGTATTTGATGACATGAAGATCGTCACCGCGGATATGAATATGGAGAAGAAAGTCTTCAATCCATACCACGGGGTCTGTTGTTCCATCATATGATTCGATGTTCATGGGTTTAAACCCTTCTGGGAATTCGTGCTCCATTACTTCATCCGTGAAACAAAGGGGGTGTGCGGCGCCTCTATATTGGGCCAAGTCGCGATGTAGCTCGGATGGAGTCCGTCTGCGGTTTTCGGCCCGGACATTATTATGTTTGTCACGTCCGACTAGATAGCCGTCGTCGCGCGTCGGGGCACGCCCCCGCGATCCGTAGATTGATCTGGCCTGACCTGCTCTATAGTCCAGGTCCTGCCGCAGGTCATATTTATATCTCCGAGCTGTTGTATCTCTGCCCTTACAGTGAGGTAGTACATGCTGGTGTTCAGCTTGAGTTGCTGTTTTGTCCCGGCCACGAGGTGGTCGGTTAGCCGCATTACGTGCTGATGGTACGGGCTCAAGTGCCTCGTCATCGAAGTGAGGTAGCAATTTGTGCTTCGGGTAACTTTTAGTTGGGCGCTCGAGGCCGTATTCCTCGGCTGCTAGGACATTAATCCATCTATCGTTGAGCAGATCTTGATCAGCCTGGAGTTGCTGTTGCTTTTTTTCAGGCTCCTTGCAGTGGCAATTAGCCGGCACTTGAAGCGCTCCTGCTCGAGAGGTTCCTCAGGCACGATAAAGTCTTCGTCGCCGAGGCTCACCTCGTCCTTGGAGAGTGGAAGATAATTATTGTCCTCCGAGTCTTCGTTTATAGCCTGTTCATCAGGGCTAGCACGCCCATCTTCCCGGTCGTCTTGCTCGAAGGTTGGCTCAACGGGGTCTTCATTGTCTTCGGCATTGTCTAGAGTATTGTTTTCTCCTATGCCGATATTGTTGTCTTTTCCACGGCGTGACTTAGCGTGGCGCCGCTGTCGTCGGCGCTTTGGCTGTATCTCAGGAGGTTCATCCTCGACTGGGTTTTCCTTGCCATCGTCGTTATTCTCTTTGGGTGTGTCCACCATGTACACGTCATACGAGGATGTGGCCGTCCAGTGTCCGGTAAACGGCGGGTTTTGGGCCTGCTCTTCTCTGGCATCGTCGTCCATACCGTTGATGTCTTCGGAGCCGTAATCGAGCATGTCAGTTAAGTCCTCGACAATGGCTATGAAGTGGGTGGTGGGTGGGACATAAAATTCCCTGCTCTCAGCCCCTAGTCCGGGCTGGGCGTAGTTCAGACATTGCTCCTCTGTAATGACGAGGGATCGCATCAAGTCCAGAGCCCCACTTAAAGGCGAGGTTTGGCTAGGGAGAAGAAGATCCGTGGAGTACGGTGGGAAGGAAATTCCTTGGCCGAACTCACACGATGCTGTCTCCGAAGGGTCGGGGGCAGCGTTCGGAGAAGAGTCCGCCTTCCTGTCGGTTGCCAGGGACACTGCTTCCTCCGGCTCTCCCGTACTGGGTTTAGTGGCCGCAGATAGTCCGGCTGGATCAGAAATCCCATCTTCTGACAGGGTGGCGCGCTCCGGATCTAGAGCCAGAGCGGAGGTTGGAGTCGTGAACCCTTGGAAGATCAAGTCTCCTCGGATATCAGCGACATAGTCCAAGTTTCCAAAACTAATCTGGTGACCTGGGACGTAGCTGTCGATCTGCTCTAGATGGCCAAGCGAGTTGGCCCGCAGTGCGAAGCCGCCGAACACAAAGATCTGGCCGGGGAGAAAAGCTTCCCCCAGGGAAGAGTTGTTGTAGATGATTGATGGAGCCATCGAACCTCTTGGCGACGATGCAGCGGAACTCTCAATGAAAGCACCAATGTCGGCGTCAAAACCAGAGGATCTTGGGTAGGGGGTCCCGAACTGTGCGTCTAAGGTCGATGGTAACAGGAGACAGGGGACACAATGTTTACCCAGGTTCGGGCCCTCTTAATGGAGGTAATACCCTACTTCGTGCTTAATTGATCTTGATGAATATGAGGATTACAAGAGTTGATTTACCACGAGATCGTAATGGCTAAACCCAAGATGTCTAGCCTATATGATTATGATCGGCCCTACGGACTAACCCCTCAGGTTTATATAAACACCGGAGGAGACTAGGGTTGTACAAAGTCGGTTACAGAGAAAGGAATCTTCATATCTGAACGCCAAGCTTGCCATCCACGCAAAGGAGAGTCCTATCCGGACACGGGAGAGAGTCTTCTGTCTTGTATCTTCACGGCCCATTAGTCCGGCCCACGTCACATAGGCCGGACGCCCGAGGACCCCTTAATCCAGGACTCCCTCAGCCAGCGGCTGTGCCAGATGGTCCACGACGCCGGCCTGCGGCATGGCACCGAGGATCGTCTCCAGACGGTGTTGGCGATCAGCTGGTGGATGGCCGCCGTCGACGCTAGCTATGACTCTCAGTTGGACTAGATGATCATTGCCACCACCAACAAGTTCACCATCGTCAAGAAGCTCACGGAAGACATCGCCGTACTCCTCCAGCCCGCGCGCCCGGGCTCCTCATTGCCTGCCACCCTAATCGTCCTCCATGGTGGGAACCTCTTTCAAGCACTGGTGGCCCTGGGACTGCCCGCCGACGCCACGAAGAATGTCCACCTAGAGGTTGCGCTCGCGGCGAGACGCCTCACCTTGCAAGAATTCATCGACCTACACATCCACATGTACGAGCAAATCGTGTACATAGGTATCTACAAGGCCAGTGAGGACGCTACGACGTTGGCCTTCTTCAACCGGCTGGAAGCCTTGGATGCCTTTGCTGAGAAGCACCTTGACCTCGCCACAAAAGCCGCCGCCCCTTAGCCGCCGGTCGGTGGCCCGATGCACTGAGTTGAGGAGGAGGAGGAGGTCGTACGTTGATGGATGCATCTTTCTTCTTGCCTCCTGTAACCACCACTGCGATCGCATCATCGTGGCCTTAATTCTTATTGTGCTATTGCATTCTCGTTCCAGTCAATACAGACATGTGCGATCCCTTTGCTTAATTATATGCATCACTGTAACTAGTACTCCATCCGTCAATTTATAAGTTGTGCAACCAATGTTTGGGGCCAGCGCACGATCAGGCATGTTCGTGTGCATGCGGTTGCGCCGGGCGCGGCGCGACGATGCAGTTACCTACTGCAAAAACTACCATGCGGGGACATGGCATTGACCATTGGGTGGCAATAGTCGGTCATCCGGGTGCCCAATAAAGGATGCAAAGAGGGACCCTACAGCAGCAAGGACCAGCTTCCCTACCGACAGCTCATCTAACAGAACTCCCAAGTTAACTATGCCGAGGCTTGAGTAGTCATCAGATGGGTGACCAGATGGGAAGTGGCCTTGATGTTAAATTAACTGATGTGATGGGTCACTGCAAACATTTAATTGCGTTGAATGTATATAGTGCTCCATCATATTAGTTGAATTAACCTCGAGGTCCTTGTTTTGTAATTTTTGAATTTTTTTGTTTTTTGTACACATGTTGATTGGCTTTAAGAAGGTCTATCTCGTTACTTTTTGATAATTTTTGTTTTTTGAACACATGTTGATTGGCTTGAATGAAGGTCTATCTCGTTACTTCATGACATGTTTCCAAAACATGGACCTCAAGGTTAATTCAACTAATAGGACGGAGTACTATATACATTCAACGCAATTAAATGTTTTCCAAAAAAAGTGATATGATTTCTGTGAAACTTATAAGTCATGTATGTCAAATTAACCTCTGTGTACTTGTTCTCGAATTAACCTCCGGGCCTTTTTGCCGCGTATCACACACATCTTGTTAAGTTGAACCGTTTATGTTCTCTTCCCTAATCGAAAACAATTCATTCGACTGAACCGTATGCCGTATATCACACACACCTTGATCTGGTTGACCGTTTCTTTTGTGTTGCCTAATCACAAACAATTCATCCGAGTGAACTGTATGCTGTATATCGTACACACCTTCATCTGGCTACCCATTTCTTTTATTCCTCCTCATTGCAAACAGTTAATTGAACTGAACCGTATGCCCTGCATCGCACACGCAACTAAAATTTGAACCGTGTTTGATGCATCCTCCATTGCAAAAGTTTTGCACCTTTTCTGACGGTTTTTTACACCACCGTTTGCGATTATTGCATCGCACACAGTTTCGTCGAAGGGTCTCTGATCATAGTGTCGCGTTAGCAGCATCCTGCAGTAGTGAAAGTACGGTTACGACATTCAGACACACCATTACAATGTGGTGTTCTAGGTGGCGTGAGTTGTGAAACTATTCCATATTGTTTTAAATGAAGGCTAAACTCGTAACTCAAATATTCGCCTCCGTGATCAGATCGTAGAAACTTTATTTTCTTGTTACGATGATTCTCCACTTCACTTTGAAATTCTTTGAACTTTTCAAATGTTTCAGACTTGTGTTTCATTAAGTAAATATACCCATATCTACTTAAATCATCTGTGAAGGTCAGAAATAACGATACCCGCCGCGTGCCACAACACTCATTGGACCGCATACACCGGTATGTATTATTTCCAATAAGTCATTAGCTCGCTCCATTGTTCCAGAGAACGGAGTTTTAGTCATCTTGCCCATGAGGCATGGTTCACAAGTATCAAATGATTCATAATCAAGTGATTCCAAAAGTCCATCAACATGGAGTTTCTTCATGCGCTTTACACCAATATGACCTAAACGGCAGTGCCACAAGTATGTTGCACTATCATTATCAACTCTGCATCTTTTGGTATCAATATTATGAATATGTGTATCACTACGATTGAGATTTAAAAACCATTCACATTGGGTGTATGACCATAGAAGGTTTTATTCATGTAAACAGAACAACAATTATTCTCTGACTTAAATGAATAACCGTATTGCAATAAACTTGATCCAATCATATTCATGCTCAACGCAAACACCAAATAACATTTATTTAGGTTCAACACTAATCCCGAAGGTAGAGGGAGTGTGCGATGGTGATCGTATCAACCTTGGAATCACTTCCAACACACATCATCACCTCACCCTTAAATAGTCTCTGTTTATTCTGCAACTCCTGTTTCGAGTTACTAATCTTAGCAACTGAACCGGTATCAAATACCCAGGGGCTACTATGAATACTAGTAAGGTACACATCAATAACATGTATATCAAATATACATTTGTTCACTTTGCCATCCTTCTTATCCACCAAGTATTTGGGGCAGTTCCGCTTCCGGTGACCATTTCCTTTGGAGTAGAGGCACTTAGTTTCAGGCTTGGGTCCAGCTTGGGGCTTCTTCCCGGGAGTGGCAACTTGTTTGCCATTCTTCTTGAAGTTCCCTTTCTTTCCCTAGCCCTTTTTCTTGAAACTAGTGGTCTTGTTAACCATCAACACTTGATGCTCTTTCTTGATTTCTACCTTCGCCGATTTCAGCATCGCGAAGAGCTCGGGAATCCTTTTCATCATCCCTTGCATATTATAGTTCATCACGAAGTTCTAGTAACTTGGTGATAGTGACTAGAGAACTCTGTCAATCAGTATTTTATCTGGAAGATTAACTCCCACTTGATTCAAGCGATTGTAGTACCCAGACATTCTGAGCACATGCTCACTGGCTGAGCTATTCTCCTCCATCTTGTTGGCAAAGTAGAGGTCTCATACCTCTCGACATGGGCATGAGTCTGAAATACCAATTTCAGCCCTTGGAACATCTCATATGCTCCGCGGCGTTCAAAATGTTTTTGAAGTCCCGATTCTAAGCCGTAAAGCATGGTGCACTAAACTATCAAGTAGTCATCATATCGAGCTTGCCAGATGTTCATAACATCTGCATCTACTCCTAAAATAGGTCTGTCACCTAGCGGTGCATGAAGGACATAATTCTTCTATGCAGCAATGAGGATAATCCCCAGATCACGGACCTAGTCCGCTTTATTTCTACTAACATCTTTCAACTTAGTTTTCTCTATGAACATATGAAAACTAGCGGAGCTATGTCGGGAGCTATTGATCTACAACATGGATATGAAAATACTATCAGGACTAAGTACATGATAAATTAAATTCAATTAATCAAATTACTTAAGAACTCCCAATTAAATAGACATCCCTCAAGTCATCTAAGTGATGATCCAAATCAACTAACCCATGTCCGATCATCACGTGAGATGGGGTAGTCATCAATGGTGAACATCTCTATGTTGATCATATCTACTATATGATTCACGTTCGACCTTTCAGTCTCCAGTATTTCGAGGCCATGTCTGTACATGCTAGGCTCGTCAAGTTTAACCCAAGTATTCCACATGTGCAAAACTGTCCTGCACCCGTTGTATCTGAACGTAGATTCTATCACACCCGATCATCACGTGGTGTCTCAACACGACGAACTGTAGCAACAGTGCATGCTCAGGGAGAACACTTTTACCTTGAAATTTAGTGAAGGGATCATCTTATAATGCTACCGCTGTACTAAACAAAATAAGATGCATAAAAGATAAACATCGCATGCAATCAAAATATGTGACATGATATGGCCATCATCATCTTGTGCTTTTGATCGCCATCTCCAAAGCATCATCATGATCTCCATCGTCACCGGCTCGGCACCTTGATCTCCATCGTTGCGTCGTGGTCGTCTCGCCAACTATTGCTTCTACAACTATCGCTAATGCATAGTGATAAAGTAAAGCAATTACATGGTGTTTGCATTTCATACAATAAAGAGACAACCATAAGGCTCCTGCCGGTTGCCTATAACTTACAAAACATGATCATATCATACAATAACGTATATCACATGATGTCTTGACCATATCACATCACAACATGCCCTGCAAAAACAAGTTAGACGTCCTCTACTTTGTTGTTGCAAGTTTTACGTGGCTGCTACGGGCTTCTAGCAAGAACCGTTCTTACATACGCATAAAACCACAATGGTGTCTCGTCAAGTTTGTTGTTTTGACCTTCTTCAAGGACCGGCCGCAAGCAAATTTGATTCGAATAAAGTAGGAGAAATAGACACCCGCCAGCCAGCTTTATGCAAAACTAGTTGCATATCTGTCGGTGGAACCGGTCTCATGCGTGGACATGTAAGGTTGGTCCGGGCCACTTCATCCCACAATACTGCCGAATCAAAATAAGATGTTGGTGGTAAGCAGTATGACTATCACCGCCCACAACTCTTTGTGTTCTACTCGTGTATACCATCTACGCATAGACCTGGCTCATGATGCCACTGTTGGGAAAGGTTGCATGGAAAACAAAAACATTTCTACGCACATGGATGCGATCTATCCATGGAGATGAATAGCAACGAGGGGGAGAGTGTGTCTACGTACCCTTGTAGACCGTAAGCGGAAGCGTTTCTCAACGCGGTTGATGTAGTCGAACTTCTTCGCGCTTCAACTGATCAAGTACCGAACGCACGTCACCTCCGCGTTCTGCACACGTTCAACTCGGTGACGTCTCTCGCCTTCTTGATCCAGCAAGACGTAGAGGTGGTAGATGAGTAACCTTAGCACGACGCACGTGCTGACGGTGATGGTGAAGTGATCCTCGCAGGGCTTCGCCTAAGCATTACAAAAATATGACCGAGGGTGTAAACGGTGGAGGGGGGTGCCGCACATGGCTAGGCAATTGTCTGGGGTGTTGCTAGGCGCCCCCTCCTCATATATATAGGTGGAAGGGAGAGGGGAGAGGTCAAGGGGCGCCCCAAGTAGGTCCGAATCCTACTTGGGCTCCTGCCCTTGGCCGTGCCCCTCCCTGCCATGTTTGTCGGAGGGGGAAGGAAAGAGGCAGAGAGAAGGAAGGAAGTGGGAATCCTAATCCATACTTACCTTTCCCTTCTCCCCTTTCCTTCTTCTCCTTAGGCCGGCCTATATGGGGGGCGCACCAGCCCCTTGTGGCTGGTGAGTTTCCCCTCTTGGCCCATAAGGCCCATATCTTTTGCCGGGGGTGTCCGGAACCCTTCCGGTGACCCGATAAATACCCGGTACCCCCTGAAACACTTCCGATGTCCGAATACCATCATCCTATATATCAATCTTTACCTCTCGACCATTTCGAGACTCCTTGTCATGTCCGTGATCTCATCCGGTACTCCGAGCAACATTCAGTCACCAAATCACATAACTCATATAATACTATATCGTCATCGAACGTTAAGCGTGCGGACCCTACGTGTTCGAGAACTATGTAGACATGACCGAGACATCTCTCCGGTCAATAACCAATAGTGGAACCTGGACGCCCATATTGGCTCCTACATATTCTACGAATATCTTTATCGGTCGAACCGTTATGACAACATACGTAATTCCCTTTGTCTATCAGTATGTTACTTGCCCGAGATTCGACCGTCGGTACCTTCATACCTAGTTCAATCTCGTTACCGGCAAGTCTCTTTACTCGTTCCGTAATACATCACCTCGTGACTAACTCCTTAGTCCTTTGCTTGCAAGCTTATGATGTGTATTACCGAGAGGGCCCACAGATACCTCTTCGTTACTCGGAGTGACAAATCTTAATCTTGGTCTATGCCAACTCAACAAACACCTTCGGAGATACCTGTAGAGCATCTTTATAATCACCTAGTTACATTGTGACGTTTGATAGCACACAAGGCATTCCTCCGGCATCCGAGAGTTGCATAATCTTATAGTCAAAGGAATATGTATTTGACATGAAGAAAGCAATAGCAATAAAACTGAACGGTCATTATGCTAAGCTAACGGATAGGTCTTGTCCATCACATCATTCTCCTAATGATGTGATGCTGTTATCAAATGACAACACATGTCCATAGTTAGGAAACATAAACATCTTTGATCAACGAGCTAGTCTAGTAGAGGCATACTAGGGACACGGTATTTGTTTATGTATTCACACATGTATTTAAGTTTCCAATCAATACAATTCTAGCATGAATAATAAACCTTTATCATCATTTAGGAAATATAATAATAACCATTTTATTATTGCCTTTAGGGCATATTTCCATCAATGTGCTATATGATTTAATTTATGTAGCTCTTTGAAGTCTGACCTTTATTTTTGAAGGATTTATTTTTCTGGCAATTCCTCAAAAAATGAGCAGTCAAAAACAATGTATATGACTATTTTAAAATCATGCCTAGATCTATAATTTTTGTAGCAGACTTACTTGCAAATTATATTTACAACACCTACAACAGTTCGGTTGACGGAGGAGGTGACTATAGGTGAGGCGCTAACCAACGACACCCAACCGACGCAGGCGAGCACTCCTGCCGACTATCTCCTCCCATTATTGACGGCCGCCGCCCACGTCGTTCCACCGACACAAGGTTGAACTATCACTCCGACGATGGCAGGGAGGATAAGCGACAATATAGATCGGACATTGTGTTCACATAGAGGATGTGGAAGAGTGTGTGCAGGGATGTGGGGAATGCTGAGATATTATTTTTCTCCCATTGCAACGCACGGGCATATTTCCTAGTACTGCCAATTCGAGAAACCTGATTTGTATACAAATAAGCTTTCAAGCAAAAAAAAGAAGCTTTCAATCTTAAAACAACTTGTTTTCAAATAGAGTTTACATGTGATTAAAAACAACAATATAATTCATCTTTAATTGAACACTATTTGCTAGTACGTCCAACATGCACATGTGAGGTTTTTTTTGTGTGAAAATGATTCAGATCTATTATCAAAGTTCACCGGAAGTACAAACCACCTCAAACATAATAAAAAATACATGTGAGTTGTTCACATTTAGATTAATTATGTAGACCTCGATCTAGTTTCTTCCAACTATCAGTGTACTTGGCCAGTCTTCCCGATACACAGTATATTGTGTTAAACTGATAATCGACTAGCTTCCGGCGGTGCAACAATCACATGATGTTACAGACGTACAGAAAGTTTTTATGAATGCACTTGGATTTCATGAAGGCAGTTTGCGCTGGAGAGATGAGGTGGTCGATGTGAGCGGCAAGACGCATGGACAGGACCTTAGCAAGGAGCTTGGCGAAAGAGTGGATCAGGCTTATAAGCCTATAATCTGTGACGTCGATCGGAGCGTCATTCTTCAACAGTAGGGTAACCATGGCGGTGTTAATGATATCATCTAATTTGGTGTTAGTGGCATACATATTTTTTGTCTATTGTACTTGTGTCATTCATGGGACAAGCTTTAGTAAAATCGAAACATGATTGTACATGTTCACAATCGCCTTAAATGCTATTTGTTACATTATTACTCACAGGCTCAAGGAAGCTGAAGAGGAGGATGATGAAGAAGAGGAATAACCCAGTAGATGGATGGTACTTGAATTGTTTGCATGCATGGTGAATGCAGAATCCAAGTTGAGTATTGAGTTTGCGACCAGAAAGTTTTGAACATGTAACTGTTTGAAGATCAACATAATACAAGCGGAGGGACAAGTGGATGGGCCTTTCAAAAGCTGTGTCGGGTGGTAGGTGCGACATATGCCAACGGGTGGCTTATCATGGTGGGAGCCAGTAAGACGACGCCGGTGCCTGGAAACGGGATAAGGCGAAGACATGCACGCCGGCGAATCTTACCCAGGTTCGGGGATCTCCGTGGAGATAACACCCCTAGTCCTGCTCTGCGGGGTCTCCGCATGATCACTAAATCAGAACGAGTAGCTACAAATGCTCCTTGAGCTGTCGGGTTCAAGGGAGAAGAAGAGCGAGGCTAGCTCTTGCTTCCCTCTCTCTATGGTGTGTGTGTAACTCTAAGAAGCCAACCCTTTGCATGGGTGCCCCGGGGGGGTTTATATAGGCCTACCCCCGGGGGTACAATTGTAATCCGGCTGGGCGCGGGTCCCAGTCGTCAGTGTCTGCGCTCGCCGGCTTCTCCGCCGGCCGTTGGGGCCCGCCGACTGGTGGGTCCCGCCGGCCTCTTGGTCGACAGGCCGGCCCCACTTCCTAGGGGTCTTGTCGGCGGCTGCTTACTGTAGCCTCATCCCTGGTGACGGGGGCTTCGTCGAGGTAAGCGTGGCTATAGTGTGCCGCCTCGAGGGCTCTCACTGTAGCCTTACCTCGTCTTGTCTCCTTAATGTGGCACATGCTTCGAGGGAGGGGGGTAGCCGGCTTCTGGGGGCCGGCTACGCCCTTGGCCGACTGGGGGAGGCCGGGCCGCCTTCGCGCCACTCTCTGGCTAAAGGGGCCCGCCGCCCGTGGGCCGTACTGGCGTCTGTCGTGGATGACGTTGAGGCCAGCATGGCTACAGTGCCGAGCCGGACGGGAGATGGCTGACCCGTACGGCGTCCTGTGGCCATGCCTGCCTCGGGCTTCGGGAGTAGTGGGCCGCACTGTGGCCACACCCCGTCTTGTCACCGTTATGTGGGTGTAGTTTTGGTGGGACCGGTCTTGGCCGGCTTTGTGGAGTCGGCGTGCTTCATGGCTGGCTCTTGGGAGTCGGTCCTCTTGGCGCCGGCTTCCTGGAGTCGGCCATCTCGCAACCATCTTGGGGGAGGTTACCGGGGCCGGGTTGCCTTTGGAGAGCTGGCCCCTGTGGTAGTCGGTCAGGGGAAGTCGGCCCAATGCTTCGAACGCTTGAAGGCTCAATCGGCCTGATAATTTTTGAAGAACCATGGGTAGTCGGTTAGGCTGCCCGTGGCCATTTACTCCGGCAGTAGTCCCCGAAGCTGATTGGGCTTCGAGGTTGGGTGGGAGTCGAGAAGCTCGATCAGCTTCCTATCTTGTCGAGCCGGCAGTTGGGAGCCAACTTTGGTTGGGGGCGCCGTCTCGACGAAAAAAAATTTGGGAGTCGGAGGGCGGGAGCTGGCCAGCGCGCGCACCGGGCCGCAGGCCGGCCACTTGCCGCCTGCGAACCACGTGGCAAAAAGCCTGCCAGCCCACGCACGCGACGGGACGTGACCACAGGTCGGGGGCCCGCCACGCCCACACCCGGGCACAGGCGTGGATTCTCTGCGGCCCGAAGCCGCCCGCACGTCTTCCTGCGGCGGTTTCGGCACGCTTTTAGTGCGTAATAATCGCGAGGCGTGGGGGGAGTGGGTGCAGTTAATCCCACGTCTCACCCCACGCCCTGCCTCCCCGGCTTCACCTTGCGAAGCTATAAGTAGGGGGAGGGGGAGAGCGGCAGGCTCTCGCACGCTCTTCCTCTTTCCACCATCTTCTTCCTCCTGCCCTTTCTTGCAACAGCGCCTCGCCGCCGCGCTGTTCCACCACTCTCTCCTCCACCGCCGCGCTCGTTCTTGCCAGCCCCGCGCCACGATGCAGTATGGCGGGGATTGGGACGGCTCCAACGTCCATGAGGATCACGTCGAGTTCCTCCGCAAGACGCGGCGGCTGCCCGGCGCGGACAAGGTGGAGGTCCGTCTCGCGCCGGCAAAGGAGATTACGCCGGAGCCGCAGGAAGGCGAGCGGGTAGTCTTCCGCTCGCATTTCTTGCGCGGCATCGGCCTGCCCGTGAGCGCCTTCTTCCGCTCTTGGCTCGAGTTCTACCAACTCCAGCCGCACCACCTCACCCCGAACACGGTGGTGCTGCTGTCCGCCTTCGTCACCTTGTGCGAAGGCTACCTCGGCGTCCTCCCTAGCCTCGAGCTCTGGTGGGAGTTCTTCCAGTCCAAGCTGGGCACGCGCATGCAAGGCGTGCTGGCTCAGAGTGGCGCCTTCATCGCGATGCGGAGGGTGGCTGCCGACAACCCCTTCCCCGTCATCACGCTGATCCAGTCGGTGAAGCTATGGCAAAAGTCATACTTCTACATGAAGAACGTCGCCCCGCAGGGCGACTACGTCAATCTGCCGGCTTACGTAGCCGGCCCACCGGCGGGCAGGCGGCCCCAGTGGTCCTACCGGGCCGTGACGCTGACGCCGGCTGGAACCGCAGCCGTCGCCCGAGTACGAGCGATGATCCAGTCGGAGGGCTTGTTGGGGCCCTCCCTGCTGGCCGCCTCCGTCACGTGCCGGGTACTCCCGCTCCAGAGCCGCCCTCATCTGATCTGTCAGATGAGCGGCCAGCTCGATCCAAGCCGGATGTGTACCAAAGACATGCCGCACGACGAGGTGGCCTATATGGTGAACTACCTTGCGAACTGCAAGCTCTCCGCAGAGTGGCAGTTTGGCAAGGAGCCATATTGCCGAGCCCATCCACCGCCCATGGTATGTTCTCCTTGTCTCTTCCTCTTTTCTTAGTTTTGTCACCGAGTTCCTTTTGGCCGACTCTGACTAGTCGGCTTGTCTCGACAGAGCCCTCTTCTTCGGCCTGCAGGCGGGTCGGACGCGGAGCGCTGATTCGTCCCCGACCGGACGGAGCACGATCTGGAGGACCCCGACTTGGGGGCGGCCGCTATGGACGACAACACCGAGGCGGGCGGTGGCCAAGCCGGCGGCGAAGCAGGAGGCTCCGGGCTTGGAGTCAGCTTCGACGACTGGCCGGACGACGACGAGACTGAAGTCGTCCCACGCCGTCAGCCTGCGTCTGGCCAGGGCGCGGGTTCCTCTGCTGCGCCACCTGCTCGGGGCGGCGGGCAAAAGCGTCGTGCCACGCAGGGTTTGTTCGGCAGTCGGCCGAAGAAGCCCCGAGGCGGGGCAGCGGCGACTAGGCGGGAGGAGGCGGCCGTGAAGGCGGCCCGCTTCCGTAAGGCGGTGAAGCAACCGCAGACGGTGTCGGCGTAAGTACATACTCCTTCGTGTACTCTTTTTTTTCTTTTCTCTGGTAGCTCCTGAATCCTTGTCTTTTTCTCCAAATAACCAGAGCTCCATTGTGGCTCGAGCGGGCTGCTGCCGCCTCCGTCGTTGGGTCGCCGGGAGGATCCGGGAGCACTACTCGCCGCGTGGACCCCCGTGCCGATCTTCAGGCGGCGACGGAGCGGAACGCGCGGGAGGTGCGGGAGGCGGAGGCATTGAGGGCGGCCGCCGCCAAGGCGGCGCAGGTGGAGGAGGCGGCGAAGGCGCGCGCTGACGTTGCAGCCAAGGCCCAAGCAGAGGCTGCGGCTGCGGCGATGGCGGAGGGGGCCTTGTTGGTCACCCCACTGCGCGTCGCGGCGCCTGGGGCCCCGGAGCCCCCGCCAGAAGAAGCCGGCGGTGACCAGCCGGGGCTGGAGAGGGATGACGACGTCGTCATCCTAGAGAGGGCGGCGGTACCGACCCCGCCGACTGGGGCGGCTCAAGGCGGCCGGCCTGATCTGCCGCCTGCGCAGTTGGCGGGGGGCGAGCCGGCCGCGAGGACTGAGCTGGCGGTCCGGACGCCGCCGAGTCGGCGTGCGGGGAAGGCTGCGTTAGGGCCACAGAAAGCTGCGTCGGAGCCGCAGCCGGCCGCGGGCTCCAGCTCGTCGGCCCAGGATGTGGAGGTGGCCAGCGCCACCTCGGGGTGGACGCCGGGCGGAGGGACGGCCGTGATGAACGTGGCCGTGCAGGACGTCGGGACCCGGCTCCAGGCCCAGGCTACGGCGCTGAGGCGATACACCGACGAATTCCTTGCGACGCGGGCGGCCATCCGGGTTAGTCTTCTTATCTTGCTTCTTCTTGATCTTGGTTTCTTCCGTGGGGGCGCGTCAGCGCACCCACTGGGTGTAGTCCCCGAGTTCCGAGTCGGCTGCTGAGCAGGCGGCTTGGAACTTCTTAGTGGATTTAGCTTTGCTATTCTTGTTCTTACTTCGATCTTCTGCCTGTCTTGCAGGACTACCACAATCTTCGCGCGGCTGCGTTCAACTCCCAGGCTCGGGAGCTGACCCAGAAAACCGCTGACCTAACGGAGAGCCGGGGTAAGTGCTTCGTCCTTTATCTCACGTGGGGGCGCGTCAGCGCACCCACTGGGTGTAGTCCCCGAGATTCGGGCCGACTGCTGAGCAGTCGGGTCGTATCTTCCTTGACGACTTCCTCTTATTGCTTCTTCTTTTTCTGCCGTCCTTGCAGCGGCCAACGCCAGCCTGAGGGCGCAGCTGGGAGGTTCTCAGGCTGCCCTTCGTGCCAAGGAGGCCGAGTTTGCCGCTTTGGTGCAGGAACGTGACCGCCTGGCCAAGAGGTTGGCCGACCAGGAAGAGAGCCACAAGGCGGCTCTGAAGGCGGTGCAGGACAGCGAAGCCGCCCTCCAGGCCGAGTACGAGACAGAGGCGGCTAGCTGGGCCGAAGCAAAGCAGACGCT
The DNA here is from genome assembly GCF_018294505.1 of Triticum aestivum. Taxonomy (NCBI): domain Eukaryota; kingdom Viridiplantae; phylum Streptophyta; class Magnoliopsida; order Poales; family Poaceae; genus Triticum; species Triticum aestivum. The sequence continues at coordinate 72,111,820 of NC_057802.1, forward strand.
GATCAATGGCTATGGCCAGATCGAAGATTTGGTTGACGGTAAGCCGCCTGCCTCTTCGTCCCTTCTTGCCGCCTGCCGCTTTTGGCTTGTTTTCTGATTTGATGTTTTCTCTGCTTTCTCTTTCTTTCTTGCACAGAGTACTTCCCTGGCTACTCTACCGCCGCCAACCAGATCATCGAGGACCGCCGCCAAGCACGAAGGCAGGCTGGCGCCGAGATTGCACCAAACGCTGGCCGTTCGCTGGAGGAGCAGCTCTTGGCGGTCCAGGCCCGTCTCCAGCCGGCCCACCGACTGCTCCGCCGGCTTCAGCGTGCCGGGGCGCAAGTATTGGCCGCCCTCTGGCCCGGCGAAGTGGTTCCCCGCACCCCCAGTCGGACTGCCGACTGGCTGGAGGTGGCAGTCGGCCGCTTTGAAGCCTGGAAGGCTTCCGCGGCTCGGTCCGGCGCCAGGCGGGCGCTGGAGTTCGTCAAGGCCTGGTATCCCGGCCTGAGTCTGGATCAGCTAGCTACCTGGCGGCAGCAGGCCGACACGGAGCTGGAGCCGGCGCGGCCGGCTATCATCCAGCGGGCTTCGGCGATCGCCGACTACACCGACACCAGCGCCTTTGCCCCTGAGGTAGATGACAAAGGTGTTGCCCAGCCGGAGGAGTGGTTCGGGCTGAACCCGGCAGACGGTGAAGACTCGGCGGAGGAGATCGACTCCAGCGACGAGGGCGAGGAGGAGGAGGAGGAGGGTGAAGACGCCGGGCCGGATGGTGGAGCGGCCAGCCAGCCTCAGCCTGACCGCGCCTCCAGCACCACGTCACGCGCGGGTGCGTCGCCTGCCACCGGTGGTGACCAAGCCGAGACCCGCTAGCCGGCCACTCCTTCAGCCGGCGATGCCATCTCCACCGACCAACCTGGTTCCCGCACCGTGCCTTTCGTCTAGTCTGCTATCTTTTGTTTTCCTGTCTTGTCACTTTTGGAATAATATCCTGTTAAGTTTACACAATTCCACCCACTGGGGGTGTATTCGAACTATGTCGATTGCCGGCCTGTTGGGGGCTTTATATGTGTATATGACTATGCATGTGTTTGGCTTTTCCTTGTTCTTTGCTTTTCATCCTTCTGCTGTTTCCTTTGCAGCCCTCCCTTGGTTGCTGCCTCCCCAGTCAGACAGTTGCTCTGCAATCTGTGGCTGGAGAAGTGCTTGGCCAATTGGGAGGGCAAGTACTCTAGCTTTGTTGGATTATAGCTAAGTGTTTGGGAAGCCGGCCAACCGGCTGTTCTGACAGCCGGCAAGCGTGGTTGGAGGTCGTCTTTTCGCTATATGAGTTCATTAGTCCTTAGCAGTTTTTCGTGTGGGCAACCTTTCTGCCTTTGCTCTTGCTAGTCGGACAGTCGGTTCTTCGAGCTGCGACTTTCAACAAGAGAGGACTCGGGAGCCGGCACACTACTTGTCTGACTTCAGGTAGAACTTTTAATATAGCTTAAGGCGGCCAGTCCCCGGGCCGACTAGTCGAACCCGGTGCCAGACAAGAAATCAAATGTAATAATACATTCATGGATATGACACTCGTCACTCATAGATAAATAAAGGCAGTCCCCGAGTGCTCCTCGGGGAGCCTGTTGTTTCATACTTAATACAAAAGGGTAGCATGATACATACTGCTTTCAACTGTAAAATCTTCTCAGGAGGTTCGCGTTCCATGGTCGCTCCGACTCCTTGCCGGAGTCATCTCTCTTGCGTGCTCTTGGTTTTTGTGCGTCGATCAAGTAGTAGGAGTCATTGCCTAGTGCCTTGCTGATGACGAAGGGGCCTTCCCAAGGGGCCGAGAGTTTGTGCTGGCCGGCTGTTCGCTGGATCAGCCGAAGCACAAGGTCGCCCTCTTGGAAGGATCTTGGCTTGACCTTGCGGTTGTGGTAGCGGCGCAACCCTTGCTGGTAGATGGCGGACCGGCTGAGTGCTAACAGCCGGCCTTCTTCTAGTAGGTCGACGCCGTCTTCTCTTGCTTCCTTGGCCTCCGCCTCCGTGTACATGGTGACCCGAGGCGAGTCGAACTCGATGTCGGTTGGGATGACAGCCTCGGCACCATATACAAGGAAGAACGGAGTGAAGCCGATTGACTTGTTGGGGGTAGTACGCAGACTCCAGAGAACAGCCGACAGCTCATCGAGCCAGCAGCCGGCCGATCGCTCCAGTGGTACAACCAGTCGGGGCTTGATGCCGGAGAGGATGAGTCCATTTGCTCGCTCGACCTGGCCGTTTGACTGCGGTTGGGCAACGGCTGCTATGTCCAGTCGGATGCCCTGCGTCGCGCAGAAACGTGCCAGTGCTCCTTTGGCAAAGTTTGTGTCGTTGTCGGTGATTATGCTGTGCGGTACGCCGTACCGAGTAGTGATGCCGGTGATGAATGTTACGGCGGTCGGCCCATTCAGCTTCTTGATTGGCTTCGCTTCGATCCACTTTGTGAACTTGTCCATGGCGACAAGTAGATGTGTCAAGCCGCCGCGGGCTGTCTTGAAAGGGCCCACCATGTCCAGTCCCCAGACGGCAAAGGGCCAGGTGAGGGGAATGGTCTTGAGTGTAGAAGCCGGCAGGTGTTGCTTGGAACTGAAGACTTGTCATCCTCTGCAGCTCTTGACTATCTCTTTGGCATCTTCCAAAGCAGTCGGCCAAAAGAAACCATGGCGGAAAGCTTTGGCCACAAGTGATCTTGAGGCTGCGTGGTGGCCGCATTCGCCTTGGTGGATATCCTTGAGGATTGCCACTCCTTTTTCTGGCTCGACACAGCGCTGGAAGACTCCAGTGACGCTGCGCTTGACAAGCTCTCTATTGATTATTGCATATGCTCCGGCTCGTCGTTGCACTAGTCTTGCTGAGATCTCATCAGCCGGCAGCTCTCTGCTGACTAGGAATCTGAGGATGGGCTAGGCCCATGATGGAGCTATGACTTCTTCTTCTGTGAGTGCGGCCACCATGACTCGGGTGGGTGGGTCGGGAGGCGTGGAATTGGAGTCGGCCACCGCTTCTTGCGTTGCTGCAGTCCCCGGGCCGACCGCTGCAGTCCCCGGGCCGGGTTCTGAAGTCCCCGGGCCGAGAGCGACTACAGCAGTCCCCGGGCCAGTTGTTGAAGTCCTCGTGCCGCCTGTGGGGTTCCACCAGTCGGATCCGGCTGTGTCTGGCACAGGCGGTACGAAGATAGAGTCCGACTCTGGAGACGGCTTGATTGACGGCTTGAGGAGGCGCTGGAGGGAGATGCCGGTCGGTATAGCCTGTCGGGTGGAGCCGATCCGTGCCAGGGCATCTGCTTGGTCGTTGTCGGCCCTTGGCACGTGAAGGAACTCGCACCCTTCGAAGTACCCACTGATCTGCTGGACGAGGAATCGATAGCTCGCCATGTTCACGTCCTTGGCGTCCCAGTCTCCAGACGACTGCTGGACCACCAAGTCTGAGTCGCCATAACACAGGATCCGGCGTATGCCGAGCTCTTTGGCAAGCCGGAGCCCATGTATGAGTGCCTCGTACTCGGCCACGTTGTTGGAGGCGGCAAAGTGGATTTGCAGCGTGTATCTGAGTTTGTCGCCCTTGGGAGAGGTGAGGACGATGCCTGCTCCCATGCCGGTGCGCATCTTGGACCCATTGAAGTGCATCCGCCAATGGGTAGAGTCGGGAGCCGGCGGTAGGTACTGGGTCTCGGCCCAGTCGACGAGGAAGTCGGCCAATGCTTGGGACCTGATGGCGGTGCGGGGCTGGTAGAAGATTGTGTATGGTGCCAATGCAATGGCCCATTTAGCCACCCGGCCGGAAGCGTCCCGGCTGCCTATGATCTCGGCAAGCGGGGCGGTGCACACGACCGTGATGGGATGCTCTTGGAAGTAGGGCTTCAGCTTCTTGGCGGCGAAGTACACCCCATAGCACATCTTCTGGTAGTGCGGGTAGTTTTGCTTTGAGCTGGATAGTACTTCGCTTAGATAATACACCGGCCTCTGGACTAGCTGGGCTCGGCCTTCTTCCGGGCGCTGGACCATGACAACTGTACTGACCACTCGGCTAGTCGCGGCAATGTAGAGGAGCATGGGCTCCTTCTCAGTCGGTGCCGCCAGGACAGGTGGGGTGGTCAGCATCTTCTTCAGCTCATGAAAGGCTTGGTCGGATTGGTCATTCCACTCGAAGTGAGTGGACTTCTTCATGAGTCGGTACAGGGGGAGAGCCTTTTCTCCTAGCCGGCTGATAAAGCGGTTTAGGGAGGCCAAGCACCCGGTGAACTTCTGCACATCTCGCAATTTGGTGGGTATCTCCATCCTCTCGATGGCCTTGATCTTCACAGGGTTGCACTCGATGCCGCGTTCGGAGACCAGAAAGCCTAGCAACTGGCCGGCTAGTACTCCGAACACGCATTTCTCGGGGTTGAGCTTGATTTGGAATCGGCGCAAGTTGGCGAATGTTTCTTTGAGGTCTTCCAGCAGGGTGCCGCGCTTCTCTATCGTCACCACAATGTCATCTACATAGACGTGGGCATTTCTGCCGAGTTGCTTGAGGAGGCATTTCTGCATGCAACGCTGAAAAGTGGCACCGGCATTCCTCAAGCCGAATGTCATAGTCAGGTAACAGGAAGCTCCAAATGGTGTGATGAAGGCAGTCTTCAGGCGGTCTGCTGGGTCCAACTTGATCTGATGGTACCATGAGTAGGCATCCAGAAAACTCAACAGCTCGCATCCGGCTGTGGAGTCTATCACTTGGTCAATCCGTGGCAAAGCAAACGGATCCTTGGGACAGGCCTTGTTGAGGCTGGTGTAGTCTATACACATGCGCCACTTGTTGTTCTTCTTCAATACCAGAACTGGGTTGGCAAGCCACTCTGGAAAAAATACTTCCATAATAAAGCCAGCGGCGAGGAGCCGGGCTATCTCTTCTCCTACGATTCTTCGCTTCTCTTCTGATAGTCGGCGAAGGGGCTGTTTGACCGGCTTCGCGTCGGCTCGGACGTGTAATTTTTGCTCGGCGAAATCCTTCGGGACACCCGGCATGTCCTTTGGGGACCATGCAAAAATATCTCGATTCTTACGGAGGAAGTCGACGAGCTCGCCTTCCTATTTACTGTCCAGGTTTGCCCCAATGACAGCAAACCTTTCCGGATTCTCCGGGTCCAGCGGTATCTTCTTCGTCTCTTTGGCTGGCTGGAAGGAGCCTTGTGCATCACAATCTTTGGGATTGGGGGACAGGGCCGGCTGCTTGCCGGCCATAGCCACAACCCGCTCCAGCATCTTCTTCTCTTCCGCCACTACGAGGGACTCGGCCAGCCGGCTGCTGGCCATGGCGCACTCGATGGACTTCTTGTAGTCGCCGGCTACGGTGATGATCCCCTTCGAGCTCGGCATCTTCATCTTCAGGTAGGCGTAGTGGGGCACAGCCATGAACTTGGCCAGAGCAGGTCGGCCAAGCAAAGCATGGTAGGGGCTCTCCAGATCCACTACCTCAAACCAGATCGCTTCTCGGCGAAAATGATCCTTGTCTCCGAAGAGAACATCCATCTTGATCTTGTCGAACGGGGAACAAGACAAGCCGGGGACGATGCCATGGAACACGGTCCGGCTTGGCATAAGCTGCTTTGCCTTGATGTTCAGCTTCTCCATGGTATCGCGGTACAGTATATTGATACTGCTTCCGCCATCTATCAGGACGCGGGAGAATCGGGCAGCTCGCCTCTCCGTCGCGAGGGTGACATCCAAGACCAGTGCATAGGAGCCAGGGGATGGCATCACCTCTGGGTGGTTGGCCTGGCTCCAGTTGATGGGCTTCTCGGACCAGTGCATGAACACGGGGGCGCTAGAGGCGACCGCGTTGACCTCTTGATGCTGACGGCACCGACTGCGCTTGTCTTCGGCTTGGCTTGTGAAGACGACGTAGGCGGCGTGCTCTTCAGGGAACTCATCTTGAATGGCTTCGACTGCCGGCCGAGCTGCTGGCTGCTGGGGGGCTGGAGGCGGCGGGCCGGGAGGCGAAGGCGGCACCAACCCTTCGCCCTTGGAGATTCGCGTGAGCCAGTGGCACTTTCAGGTCGTGTGGTTGGATGGCTTCGCGCCGCTGTGGAACTTGCAGGGGGCGTCGAGAGTCTGCTCGTAAGAGAAAGCCGGCTGCCAAGCCGGCCTGCCACCCTTCTTCTTGGGAGCGGGCCGCTCTTCGGGCTGCTCATCTTCAACTGTGGCCACCTGCCAACTGGTGGAAGGCAGCATGGGGGCCTTGCGCTTATGATCGTTCTGGTAGGGGCGCCGATTGGAGTCGCCAGCCGGCGTCTTTGGAGCCGGAGCGAGCACCTTCCCAGAGGCGTCCACTCATAGCTCGGTCTTCATTGAGGAGTCGGCCGTGGCGTACTTGTCCGCGATGATCAGCAGTTCGTCGAGGGTAGCCGGCTCGTCGCAGAGGAGTCGGTACTTGAGGAGGGTGCCCTCTCGGCACCCGGCGGTGAAGTACTCGATGGCCTGAACCTCGTGCACCCCCTCGCAGGAGTTGCGGAGCTCGGCCCACCGCGTGAGGTAGTCGCGGGTCGACTCGTTGGGCCCTTGGACGCATAGGGAGAGCTGGCGAGGCTTGGGAGGCCGCTTGTATGTGCTGGTGAAGTTGCGGACGAAGACTTCCGTGAAGTCCAGCCAGCTGTTGATGCTGTAGGGCTTGAGGCTGTTGAGCCAGGTGCGCGCCGTGCCTTGCAGCATGAGAGGGACGTACTTCACGGCCATGCGCCGATTGCCGTTGGCTATGCTGACAGCAGTGGAGTAGTCGATGAGCCAATCTTCCGGCTTCACAGAGCCGTTGTACTTGGGCATGTCTCTGGGGAGCGAGAACCCTTTGGGGAAGGGCTCGTCGTGGATGCGGGGGCCAAAGCATGGCGGGCCGACATCGTCTTCTTCTTCTAGCGTCAGGGATCGAGCAAGGCGGTCGATCCGGTGGCGGGCGTCGTTCTCGCCGACTCCTTCTCGGCGGCCTAGTCGGTCACCAAGAGTCGGGTGCGTGACGGGCGGCGGGGTGAGACGTCTCTCCCTTCGAGGCGGGGGAGGAGGCGGATTTCCTTGGCGCTCCACCGCTCGAGGGCGGCCTTCCACGTCGCGCTCGATGGTGATACGAGTCCGGCTGCGGCTAGCAGCCGGCTCCTTGTCTTTCCTCTGGCGGGCGCCGCTCGCAGTCGGCGAGCGGGACGTCGCGGCGTGCTCCCGGCGCGGGGGATGACTATCGGCGCGGGCGCCGGCTTTGTGCCGTTCTGCAGCCGCGTCGATCAGCTGCTGGATCCGCCTTGTCATGTAGGGGAGCTCGTCGGCCCCCAGCCCATTTAGCTCTTTAGCGGCCGCCTGGGCGGCTCGTAGATTCTCGAGCGGGGTGGCGTAGACAGGGCGATCTGCCCCCAGCATGCTGGCGACAGCCGCGCCGCGCTTCTGGACGAAGCCGGCTCGGCTCGGTCCGCTAGGCGGCGGCGTACCGAAGGCGGCGCGGTCGACTTCGCGCTGGTGGGCCTCGGTGAGGCGTCTCATGGAGGCTATCTTCTGGCCTTCCGCGACGAGGGCGAGGCGGCGTGCCTCCAGGGTCTCGGCGTCGGCGTCGTCCGGGATGGGGATGGACAGGTCGTGCATCGCCGCTTGCAGGGCGTCGTGGGCGTTCTCGCCCGAGTTGGCGACGTGGCTGATGACCAACACTTCGGTGACAGCGCTGCTGCCACTGTCAGCTCGAGGGAGAGGATCGTCGAAGACCACCACGTCGGAGGGGTAGGCGTCGAGCGATGCCGTGTCAGAATCGACAAGCATCGGGTCGGTGGAGCCGACCGACTCCAAGTCTGCAGCAGGCTCGCTGGAGACGTGAAGCTGGTCGAGGAGGCTGACGAGGCGGCTCTCAGGGTAGTCCGTGCCCGCGTCGGACGCAGGCTCGTCGGATATGCGAGTCACGCCGAGAAGATCGGCGAGGCAGCTCGCCGCGCAGGCGTCGTCGACGCCTTGCAGCGCGTCGAGGCAAACGCCATCGGGCGCAGCAGGCTGGCTGCGCTCGCGGGGGACGAAGAGGGTTCCCGTCCAGAACAGGTCTCCGGACGACGGTGCACCTGGCCCCACGGTGGGCGCCAAATGTTGGGTGGTAGGTGCAACATATGCCAACGGGTGGCTTATCATGGTGGGAGCCAGTAAGACGTCGCCAGTGCCTGGAAACGGGATGAGGCGAAGACATGCACGCCGGTGAATCTTACCCAGGTTCGGGGCTCTCCGTGGAGATAACACCCCTAGTCCTGCTCTGCGGGGTCTCCGCATGATCACTAAATCAGAACGAGTAGCTACAAATGCTCCTTGAGCTGTCGGGTTCAAGGGAGAAGAAGAGCGAGGCTAGCTCTTGCTTCCCTCTCTCTATGGTGTGTGTGTAACTTTAAGAAGCCAACCCTTTGCATGGGTGCCCCGGGGGGTTTATATAGGCCTACCCCCGGGGGTACAATTGTAATCCGGCTGGGCACGGGTCCCAGTCGTCAGTGTCTGCGCTCGCCGGCTTCTCCGCCGGCCGTTGGGGCCCGCACTGGTGGGTCCCGCTGGCTGCCGGCCTCTTGGTCGACAGGCCGGCCCCACTGCCTAGGGGTCTTACCGGCGGCTGCTTACTGTAGCCTCGTCCCTAGTGACGGGGGCTTCGTCGAGGTAAGCGTGGCTACAGTGTGCCGCCTCGAGGGCTCTCACTGTAGCCTCACCTCGTCTTGTCTCCTTAATGTGGCACATGCTTCGAGGGAGGGGGGGTAGCCGGCTTCTGGGGGCCGGCTACGCCCTTGGCCGACTGGGGGAGGCCGGGCCGCCTTCGCGCCTCTCTCTGGCTAAAGGGGCCCGCCGCCCGTGGGCCGTACTGGCGTCTGTCGTGGATGACGTTGAGGCCAGCATGGCTACAGTGCCGAGCCGGACGGGAGATGGCTGACCCGTACGGCGTCCTGTGGCCATGCCTGCCCCGGGCTTCGGGGGTAGTGGGCCGCACTGTGGCCACACCCCGTCTTGTCACCGTTATGTGGGTGTAGTTTTGGTGGGAGCGGTCTTGGCCGGCTTTGTGGAGTCGGCGTGCTTCATGGTTGGCTCTTGAAAGTCGGTCCTCTTGGCGCCGGCTTCCTGGAGTCGGCCATCTCACAACCATCTTAGGGGAGGTTACCGGGGCCGGGTCGTCTTTGGAGAGTCGGCCCCTGCGGTAGTCGGCCAGGGGAAGTCGGCCCAATGCTTCGAACGCTTGAAGGCTCAATCGACCTGATAATTTTTGGAAAACCATGGGTAGTCGGTTAGGCTATCCGTGGCCATTTACTCCGACAAGTTGTATGGGCCAGGCTTCCT
>NC_057802.1:72121339-72246246 GCF_018294505.1 Triticum aestivum
GGGGGGGTGTTGTTGAACAAACTCCACCGTTGGTTGCGCTGTTGGCGTCACCATGGAGCCCCCCAACCAAGATCTGGAGTCCGACGACTCATTGTGGAAGCTCTACGAGCTGTTGGGGGCGCGCTACAAGGTAGTAGTAGCACACGATCCGCGCGAGAAGCTTCGCCGGTTCGCCAACATCATTCAGATGACATGCCGCTTGTACGCCTCCCATCTTCAAGTTGCAGGTGACACATCGTTGGGGATCAACATATTCGCCGACCTGAGCAATGGCTATGTCCGTCGCAACTACATATGTTGGAGGACCGTCGTTAATGATGGCAGGAAGAAGCTAGCACAATGTCACTGCTGCCGTGAAAATGTGCGGCGCCGACGGGACTCTCCCGCTCCCCATGTCCATTGATCGACTGGCGCGAGAAACGTTGTAAGGGGAAGTTGTGAATGTGCTACATGGAAGGTACGTACACTCTCTATCTAGATCGTCTATGTTTGTGTTGAAATCCATGCGCATATTTGCTTTTCTTTGTTTCTCACCAACGGGAAAACATCTGAACTTCATAATTTGCACGTCAACAGCATATGAGTACTACAATGTGCATAACTATTATAATAAATTATATCAATTTAGATATTTTTGTTGTACATAAAAAATCTGTAACATTTTCTGCAGTGTAGTATGCGTGTCGTTGACTTGCAAAGTTTACACTTCAAGTGTTGTGTGGTTTGGTAGAAACAGAAATAAAATTTATGTAGTGATAAAGCATGAATCTTAATGCAAAACTGAATGACCTAGATAGGAGGTGCCGCTACATGGAAGTATAGAAAATTAAAACCATTAAGCTACGCGTGAAGGGCGGCCAACCAGCTATGCCACGTGGCGCAAGCTGGTTGGCCGCGGTGAGAAATCTTTGCAAATTTTTTTAGATGAAGGTGTGGATTATTTTTTAAATGTATTTTTTTTAGATGGAGATGAGGACCTCTGGTATTTTTTGAATGGAGGGTTATGCAAAGTGGCACTCGCAGGATAGGCTGTTGTGGTAATTTTTTCTTTTTATTTCTTTTTTAGATGAGGGTGGGGATTTTTTTAGATGTTTTTTAGACGGAGGCTAGGACTCTATGTATATTTTTAAATGGAAACGTGCGCATAGCTTTTTCTCAAGCGGCGCCACAGGGTGGCGCCCCAGCCACTAGTGCACATTCAAGTGGCAAAGGCCAGCCGTGCTTGACTGCGGTCAAGGACGAGGCAGACTGCGCCTCCTGCTGGGCAATGTCCCCCCCTGAATTCCATGTAGCTGATGCTGGTTTTGAGCGGGTGCCGGCCTGCAACGAGTCCCAACTGCTACGTGCAGTGACGTATGGGCTCGTAGTGCTTTCGAACGGCCCCGGAAATAGCATCTCCTTCCACGACTTCACTGGCGGCATGTACAAGGGGTCGTGTGGAACTGACATTGACCACGAGATGCTGCTCGTAGGCTACGGGCTACGATTACTGAATCTTGAGGAATTGGTGCAAAGAAGGTTGGGGGTAAAGGTTACATGTTGCTGTCGCGCAACTCCGACATGCCCAACGTCAAGGTGACCTGCGGCATCCTGATGGATGGCGATGCTTGCCCCGACATGGAAAGCTTCTGACTGATCGAGGTGGACTTTATAGATAGATAGCTACGTACTATACTGTATGCTCATTGAATAAAGAGGTAAATACACCATGAGCAATAAAACTTGCACACGACGATAAGTTTGGTGCATAAACTTGTAAAATACGTGTTTTCAGTCTTCAAACTTGCATGGGCATGCAAATACGGTCACATTTCGCATACACGATAGTATGGTAGAATCGCAGAAAGTCCCTCGAATTCTTTTATTTATGTATTGAGAACCTAAAATAAAATGAAAAAAATAAGGGGAGTGTGGGGTTTCAAACCCACGAACAGACGCTGGTATGCTCACGTCGACAACCACTAGACTGATGATGATCGATGTTTAGGCTGCACGACTAGTTTTTGTATCGTATCAACAAGGACAGAAAAATTAGAGAAGAAATCTAACCATAAGAAAGGGAGGCTCACGGCTTGAACATGTGATCTCATGATCAGCCTTAACTAAGCATCCACTGAGCTGCGATAACATAATGTGTCCTAAACGGATAAATATTTTCCATGTTGTTATTTCTTCTTGTTCTATGTAAGAAAACAACTTATCTTCTTGTGCTTGTGACATTTAAAAAAGGTCATACATTAGAAAAAAAAGGTACATGGCATTGAAAAAATTAAACATTGTAAAAATATATTTGGGTAGTTAAAAACATAAGTTGCATTTTAAAAATGTTCGCATACTTTAAACAAATGTTCATACCATTTTCAAAAGAAATATACAATGTACAAAAATGTTCGCGTTGTTTAAGAAATGTTTTGTACTATAAAAAACTAAATATATTTGGAGAATGATAACCAGATAATCTTGTATTTTAAAAAGTTATACATCGTTTTTTTTACACATCTAACATTTTCCAAATATATGATTAACACTTTTTAAATATAAGTTTTATGTCTATTTTTTCATACACATTATCCGTTTCAGGTATACATCTATAAAATAGTTTATACACATTTAATAATTTTTAATCATGCGATTAACATTTTCTCAAATACAAGTTTTTGAAATTTTGTCAAATACTCCTACATGCTAAATATTTTTTGGATGGTACGAAACATTCTTGAACTACACAAACATTTCTGCACATTGTATAATTGTTTTTGAAAATGTCATATTTTTTATAAGTACGTGAACATTTTTTAAATGCAACGTAAGTTTTCTAATTATACAAATATTTTTTACAATGTTTATTTTTTTTAAAAATGTCATGTACCTTTTTTTGTAAAGCAAGAACATTATTTAAATGTCACAAACACCAGATTATTAGTTGTTTTCTTACATAGAACAAGAAGAAATAACAAAATGAAAATGTTTATCCATCCTGGACATGTTATGTTGTCGTAGACCGGTGGATTCTTAGTTAAGGGTAATCACGAGGTCAGTTGTTCTGTAACATCCCAAATTTCCAATTTGGAATGTTATACATAGATCATTCATGCATATCATATTTTTGCTGCATTTCGTTTCGCGATCCTCGAAATCCTAAGCAACTCAAGGACCCTCGGAGAGAGTTGGGAATTTCCCTGTTTTCATATTTGAATTTTATCAAATATTGAAACGAGAATTATTTGTTTTAATTATTTTTCTCTCTGAAAATATTTCGTATTCAAATATATGAGAGGAGATAATATGACTTCTCCAAAATAAATGAAATATTGGAGGAAAAATATTAAAATCAAATATTGGATTTTATTCGGAGTTTCGTCGCTATTTTATTTGAATTAGGAAAAATATGCATTTTAGGCCCAAATAAATGTTCACCTTGTCTGGTCTATTTTTAGAGGACGGGAAAAATTTATTTCGGAATTTTTGGAGTCGGTCTAGTATTTCTTTTCTTACTTTTTCTGCACGTCGGAATTAAAAAAAAAGTGAACCGACTCCGGGCCGTAACCGGCCAGGACTCCTCGGGCCAGCCTTTTAAAAGCCCGAGACCCCGAGCCCCGAGCCAGCCCAGCCGCCACCCGCGCCCTAACCCTAATCCCGCCCGTGCCGCCGCCGCCGCCGCCGCCCCGCGCCGCGCCGCCGCCCGCCGTCGCCAGACCTAGCCGGACCCGAGGTAGCCGCCTCGGTTTTCATGAGAAAACCGTTTTGGTTTTTTTTTCGAAACCCTAGATCCTTTTTTAGATCCGGTTCGGTTTATTTTCGGTTTAGTTATTTAGGGAACGCCCGTTTTACGTTCATTTTAACGAACGGTTTTCACCGTTTAACCGCAGACAGCGAACGTTCGTTCGTTAGCCTGTTCATCAGTTTTTCTTTTTCTCGGATTTTTCCGCGATTATTTTCGATCGCGATTTCTGATCCGATTTTCGTTTTAGTTTATCTTTTCGCTTGTTTATCGAAATCAGGCGATTCAAGCGCCTAGAACTTCGTCTCGAAACCCTCTTTCTGTTTAACCAACTTGAAAAAGATTTTGGTACTGTAAAATTTGACTTTAGTTCATATTAGTAAACGGATCTTGTTTCTTTTGCAGTTTGAGTTTCGTTGCTCCGTTTGATTTGATTCTTTTTGCAAACCGGAGTTCTTAAGTTGAACTTTCTGGTCAATTCTTCTTATTTGAGTTTTGCCCGTGCGTCTTTGCTTGATTGCTTATGTATGCTATTGTTTGTTTGCGATAGAATTCCCGGAGTGCGAAGCGTGCTACTACGAGTCTCTAGGTTTCGCGGATTATCAGCAAGGCAAGTAACACTTTGATCATACCTCTTTACTACCCAATTTTACTGCATTAGATCAATCCCCAAACAATTGCATGGTTAGGATCTGAATTAAATTGTGGGTTGGGAACTAGCTGTGGTAGTACCTATTCACCTGTTTATTATCAAACCCTGGGAGTTACTTCTACGTTATGCTTATATTGCTATGCTATGCTCGTAGACGTGGATTGGGTTTGAGTGTATTCATGACAGATGTGAGATTGTTAATTAATGGTTAAACTTAAGGTGGCAACTTAAATACACATCTGGGTGGATTGAGGCACTTGGGGTACCCAGTGATTGCATGTATTTTTTTGGAAATCCGGGGGTACCGTGTGATTCTCCTATGGACCGCCACCCAGGCTCAAAGGGATCATGAGATTATTCATACTAGAAACTTCCGTGTGCAGCCACAAGCTATTATGGGCTCTAGCATAGTTGATTAAGTCGTGTGAACCCTTATAGTGGTAGACTAGCAGATGTAGGGGATGTAGGTGGTACGGTCTACCCATCGTAAGGTGCCAACGCTTCTGAAAGACTATGTGTCGGTCATCCGTTTCTCAAACATCATGGTGCGAGAAATCAAACGGATGAGATCGAGTCTTGTGGGGAAAAGTGCACAAACCTGTGCAGAGTGTACAAACTAATCATGGTTAGCCGTGTCCCCGGTTATGGACATCTTGAGTATCTAGTTCTTGGATTATCATGTTGATCCCATCACTACTTAATTAATTTGATGGGTTGTTAATGATTACTTTTAATTGGGATTGAGAGGGGGTTTACCTTCTCAATATTTTCAACAAACTTTGTAGTTAAATAAGACTTATTCCTTTGCAGTAGGGAAAATTGGCTTTTCGCAAAAACATATTAACCCTACAGCCTCCACCAGCCATATATGCATGTAGTGATAGCATCATTCTGTTCATTATCCTTTTGTGTTACATTGCCAGCATAATCCATGTGCTGACCCGTTTTCAGGCTGCAACGTATCATGTTGCAGACTTTTCAGACGACGAGTAAGGAGCCTTAGGTCGTGGTCTTTCACTCAGTGATGCCGTTGGAGTTGATGGACTCACTTTATCTTCCAAGCCTTCCGCTGTTATCGTTTTAGATGGCCTTAAGCCATATTTATTGTAATAAGTTCTCCTTTGAGACTTTTGATGTAATAAGTGTGTGATTGCTACTCTGTTATAAATCCTTGAAGTACTGTGTGTGTCAGCATTACCGATCCAGGGATAACACTTATGCACAGAGATCAGACTGTTTGAGGTCTGGTCGCTACAAAGATGGTATCAGAGCACACGCTGACTGTAGGACACGACCACTAAGCTAAAGCCCTAGATCACTACTCTCTTCTCATTTCTAACTCCTCTCCATTTTCTACTCTTTAGGATGGCGGATGCAAGGATTAAGTTCATGCAACCGGATGAAGACACCCCATTTGGACGCCACTTGAAGGAAGTTACTAAGTACCTGAACATTGGAATACCAAGCTTCACCGGGACCTACAACGCCACTTTACCAGAAGAGGAGCGCTGGATGATTCAGGTTCAAGTTCCAGGAAGGACGTTCACGCCAGTCACTGATCCCATAGAGTTTTCTTTCGATGCAACAACCTGGAGTCTAGGAAAGAGTATGGAAGCTCACATTACCATGGGACACATTGGAGAAGTTTACCACAATGATCTCAAGTATACAATCTACCAGATTTGTGGGCGCCGAGATGAGCAACGGGAGATGATCAACACCAGGAAGGATTGATCGATTGCCTCTTTCATCCAGGAGTTAAACCAGCACATTCGACGCCAGGAAAACCAGATGTGCGCAGGCATGGCGGATTTGAAGAAAGCAATGACAAGGATCATGGAACTAAAGGAAGAACTCAAGGCTACACGCGAGGATTATATGGAGGAAATCGTCGCACTAGTGGAGAAGAATGGCGATCTGAGAAAGAAGCTAGGAGTTTTTAATGGGAGACCCTGCGCCAGGAGGAGAAGATGACAGTTCCACTTGCCCGGAGAACTACATCATCATCGACGACACTGACTCGGACCCTGACGATAGCGATGATGACTATGTTGATGAAGCTGGAGCAGATATCATGGAGTCTTCGACCGATCAATTTTTCTAGTAGACCACCAAATTAGTAGTAGTATTCCACCATGTATATAGTATAGTCCAAACACTTTTGTAACGATAGTTCTAGACCGATTGTATGCCTTTGTTTGATTGATTGAGTGATATGTTTGTGTTTATCTCAGGTGCATATGGGTAGTGTTTCCCCTCTAGACCTCATTCTATTCTGCTTTCTCATCTTTTCTAAAACCCAGCAGATGCCTCCGAGACACGACAATGGATTTGCTTTCCCACCGGAGCTCACTCAGTTGATCCAGTAGCAGAATGCATTGATGCTGATACTAGTCCAGAATCAGAACCAGGGGAACAACAACAACAACAACAACCCACCACCACCCCCACCAGATGACCACTTAGCCCGTTTTCTTAGGCTGAATCCGCCGGTGTTCTCAAGTAGCACCGAGCCGATTGTTGCAGATGATTGGCTTCGCAAGATTGATAGGGAGTTGGCCACTGCAGGATGCACAGATGCGGAGAGAGTGCGTTTTGCCGCACATCAGCTTGATGGACCCGCAACATCTTGGTGGGAGAATTTCATAGTCACTTACCCTATTGACACTGTGACATGGGACCAGTTCTAGCAGGCTTTTCTCACTGCCCATGTTTCAGCAGGAGCTATGGCCATGAAGAAGCGTGAGTTTCGCAACTTACGCCAAGGAGGGCGCACTGTTGGCCAATATGTGGATGAGTTTAGTAAGTTAGCACGTTATGCCCCAGATGACGTCGCTACAGATGCCGCTAAGAAGGAGAAGTTTCTGGAAGGACTAAATGATGAGCTGAGCATGCAGTTGATGGTGACAAATTTCAATAACTATCAGGAGTTGGTGGATAGAGCTCTCATGCTCGAAGGGAAGCAGCGGCAGATTGACAGCCGCAAGAAGAAGTATGGACAAGGGAAGTATAATTCTGGAGCCCAGCAGAGACCCCGTTACACCCCGAACTCGGGAGGACTTGTTCATAACCATGGAGGCCACACTCATAATGGAGGAAGTTCGCACAATCATGGTGGCCCCAAGAATGGTAATGGTAATGGAGGAAGTAGCGGACAGAACCGTTCCAACCCGGCAACACCCGCCAAGAAGGATCTAAGCCACGTGACGTGCTACAAATGCCAGAAGACCAGACATTACGCCAATGAATGTCCTAAAACCAAGAATGGGAATGGCAATGGAAGCTCTGGGAAGAAGCCCAACCCTTTCACCAGGGGACAAGTGAACCACGTTAACGTGGAGGAGGTTGAAGCCTAGCCAGATGCAGTAATAGGTAAGTTTTTGGTTAAGTCATTTACTGTAGTCGTACTTTTTGATACTGGTGCATCGCATTCATACATATCAAGGGGATTCGTGGATAAGTTTAAATTGCCAACCCAAGCCCTTAGGTCACCCATGTTAGTAACCTCGCCAGGAGCAGAGTATATGGCTAGCCTATGGTGTGATCGATTACCGTTAAGGATTGGTAACTACTCGTTCCCCTCAGACCTAATAGTATTGGAGTCACAAGGATTGGATGTGATATTAGGCATGGATTGGATATCGAAGTATGGAGGGAACATTGACTGCACCAGTAAGTCGATTTTGCTTAACACCCCAGAAGGAAGAAGGATCAAGTATGTATCTCGGCATGTGCCGAATAGAACTCAAGTAAATTCCTTATCAGGAGTTGTATAGGAGGAAGTACCAGTGGTGAAGGATTTTCCGGATGTATTTCCAGAAGAGTTGCCAGGCATGCCACCAGATAGAGACATTGAGTTTTTGATTGAACTTTTACCAGGCACAGGGCCAATATCTAAGAGACCGTACAGAATGCCCGTAAAGGATTTGGAGGAAATTAAGAAGCAGATTAAGGAGTTACTGGATAAGGGATATATTCGCCCAAGTTTGTCACCTTGGGGATCACCAGTACTTCTAGTGGAGAAAAAGGATGGATCGTTAAGGATGGTTGTTGATTATCGTGGATTGAATGAGGTGACGATCAAGAACAAGTACCCACTACCGATGATCAATGATTTGTTTGACCAGTTGCGAGGAGCTAAAGTGTTTTCTAAGATTGATCTGCGACCAGGGTACCACCAGTTGAAGATTCGAGAGCAGGATATACCTAAGACAGCTTTTACAACGAGGTACGGGCTATATGAGTACACCGTTATGTCATTTGGTCTGACTAACGCACCTGCCTATTTTATGAACAT
Organism: Triticum aestivum; assembly: GCF_018294505.1. NCBI lineage: Eukaryota > Viridiplantae > Streptophyta > Magnoliopsida > Poales > Poaceae > Triticum > Triticum aestivum. Next base: position 72,130,010 of record NC_057802.1, read on the forward strand.
GATGAACAAGGTGTTTATGGAGTTTTTGGATAAGTTCGTCGTGGTGTTCATTGATGATATTCTGGTCTACTCTAAGAACGAAGAGGAACATAAAGAGCAATTGTGTTTGGTACTTGGGAAGCTCAGGGAACATCGGCTATACGCCAAGTTTGGCAAGTGTGAGTTTTGGCTGAAGGAAGTCGGATTCCTTGAACATGTTATATCCGGGGAAGGAATAGTAGCAGACCCCACCAAAGTTGTCACTGTGACAAATTGGGAGTCACCCACGACAGTTGGAGAGATCCGGAGTTTTCTTGGACTCGCAGGATACTACCGGAGGTTCATTGAGAATTTCTCAAAGATTGCAAAGCCTATGACGGAATTGTTGAAGAAGGACACCAAATTCAATTGGACTGAGGAATGAGAGGCCAGTTTTCAGGAGTTGAAGAGACGCTTGGTTACATCACCAGTGTTGATTCTACCAGATCGACGCAAAGAATATGAAGTTTATTGCGACGCTTCACGTCGAGGACATGGAGCCGTACTTATGCAGGAGGGAAGAGTTGTTTCATATGCCTCACGACAGCTTAAACCCCATGAGTAAAATTATGCTACGCATGATTTGGAGTTAGCAGCCGTAGTGCATGCGTTGAAAACATGGAGACATTTTCTCATCGGAAACCATTGTGAGGTATACACGGATCACAAGAGTTTGAAGTATATCTTCACGCAGAAGGAGCTGAATCTCAGACAGAGGAGATGTCTAGAGCTCATTAAGGATTATGATATGAGATTGCATTATCATCCAGGAAAGGCTAACATAGTAGCTGATGCGTTGAGCCGCAAAAGTCATGTAAATACCCTCTTGACCGGAGAGTTACCCAAGGAGTTAGCAGAAGTCCTTTGCGAGCTGTGTTTGGAGATAGTTCCAAGAGGTTATGTAGCAGCCTTGGAAATTCAGTCTACCTTGATGGATAAGATCAGAGAAGCTCAGAAGACGGACAAGGAGATTGCCGAGATAAAGGAAAGGATGAGTAAAGGAAAGGCTAAAGCATTTCGTGAGGATGAGCACGATACCTTATGGTTTGAGGACCGCGTATATGTGCCCAATGATTAGGAGATCAGGAAGTTGATTCTGCAAGAGGCCCATGATTCGCCATATTCGATTCACCCAGGAAATACCAAGATGTATCTGGATTTGAAGGACAGTTTCTGGTGGACCGGAATGAAGAAGGATATTGCGGAGTATGTAGCAGTTTGTGATGTATGTCAAAGAGTGAAGGCAGAACATCAGAAGCCAGCAGGATTGCTACAGCCATTGCCTATACCCGAATGGAAGTGGGATAAACTAGGCATGGATTTTATCACGGGATTACCCAGGACTCGTTCAGGCTATGACTCGATATGGGTTGTAGTCGATCGTTTGACGAAAGTTGCTCATTTCATCCCAGTGAAGACCACTTACACCAGTGCTAAGTTGGTAAAGATATACATGACCAGGATCGTATGTCTGCATGGAGTTTCGAGGACCATTGTATCAGATTGAGGAACCCAGTTTACTTCAAAGTTTTGGAATCAGTTGCATGAAACTTTGGGAACCAGACTAGAGTTCAGTACAGCTTTTCACCCGCAAACAGATGGACAGACTGAAAGAGTAAATCAGATTCTGGAGGACATGTTGAGAGCTTGTGCGCTAGGCTATGGATCTAGTTGGGATGATAGTTTGGCTTATGCAGAGTTCTCTTATAACAACAGTTATCAAGCCAGTTGGAAGATGGCCCCTTTCGAAGCACTGTACGGAAGGAGGTGCAGAACACCGTTATTGTGGGACAAAGTTGGAGACCGACAGTTTTTTGGACCAGATTTGATTAAAGAGTCTGAAGAGAAGGTTAAGCTGATTCGCGATAGACTCAAGGTAGCCCAATCCAGGCAGAAGAGTTACGCGAATTCTAAACGCAAGGAGATAGTCTACGAAGTCGGAGACAGAGTGTATCTTCGAGTATCCCCACTTCGAGGAGTAAAGCGCTTTGGAGTTAAGGGAAAGTTAGCGCCACGTTTTGTGGGACCATATAGAGTTTTGGAACGTATGGGAGAAGTTGCCTACAAGTTGGAATTACCTGAAGGACTATTAGGAGTTCATGATGTATTTCATGTTTCACAGCCGAAGAAGTGTCATGCTAAGATGGCCGATATACCGTTAAGAGATACAGTACCCTTGGAGGCGATTCTGTTGAACAGTGATTTGACCTATGAGGAGAAGCTAGTCAGGATTCTTGAATTTGCCAGCCGAGTCACCCGCAGCAAAGTAATCAAGTTTTGCAAAGTTCAGTGGAGCCACCATACCGAGGATGAAGCCACCGGGGAACGAGAGGATGATCTTCGCAAAGACCACCCACACCTATTTTCTAGCCAACCCGAATCTCGAGGGCGAGGTTCATCTTAAGGGGGGGTAGGTTTGTATCATCCCAAATTTTCAATTTGGAATGTTATACATAGATCATTCATGCATATCATATTTTTGCTGCATTTCGTTTCGCGATCCTCGAAATCTTAAGAAACTCAAGGACCCTCGGACAGAGTTGGGAATTTCCCTGTTTTCATATTTGAATTTTATCAAATATTGAAACGAGGATTATTTGTTTTAATTATTTTTATTATTTTTCTATCTGAAAATATTTCGTATTCAAATATATGAGAGGAGATAATATGACTTCTCCAAAAAAATGAAATATTGGAGGAAAAATATTAAAATCAAATATTGGATTTTATTCGGAGTTTTGTCGCTATTTTATTTGAATTAGGAAAAATATGCGTTTTTCAAAATTGCATTTTAGGCCCAAATAAATGTTCACCTTGTCCGCTCTATTTTTAGAGCACGGGGAAAATTTAATTCGGAATTTTTGGAGTCCGTCTAGTATTTCTTTTCTTACTTTTTCTGCACGTCAGAATTAAAAATAAATGAACCGACTCCGGGCCGTAACCAGCCAGGACTCCTCGGGCCAGCCTTTAAAAGCCCGAGACCCCGAGCCCCGAGCCAGCCTAGCCACCACCCGCGCCCAAACCCTAATCCCGCCCGTGCCGTTGCCGCCGCCGCCCGCCGTTGCCGCCGCCGCCCCGCGCCGCGTTGCCGCCTGCCGTCGCCGGACCTCGCCGGACCCGAGGTAGCCGCCTCGGTTTTCGTGAGAAAACCGTTTTGGTTTTTTTCGAAACCCTAGATCCGCTTTTTAGATCCGGTTCGGTTTATATTCGGTTTAGTTATTTAGCGAACGCCTGTTTTACGTTCGTTTTAACGAACAGTTTTCACCGTTTAACCGCAGACAGCGAACGTTCGTTCGTTAGCCTGTTCGTCAGTTTTTCTTTTTCTTGGAATTTTCCGCGATTATTTTCGATCGCGATTTCTGATCCGATTTTCGTTTTAGTTTATCTTTTTGCTCGTTTATCGGAATCAGGCGATTCAAGCGCCTAGATCTTCATCTCGAAACCCTCTTTCTGTTTAACCAACTTGAATAAGATTTTGGTACTGTAAAATTTGACTTTAGTTCAGATTAGTAAACGGATCTTGTTTCTTTTGCAGTTTGAGTTTCGTTGCTCCGTTTGATTTGATTCTTTTTGCAAACCGTAGTTCTTAAGTTGAACTTTCTGGTCAATTCTTCTTATTTGAGTTTTGCCCATGTGTGTTTGCTTGATTGCTTATGTATGCTATTGTTTGTTTGCGATAGAATTCCCGGAGTGCGAAGCTTGCTACTACGAGTCTCTAGGTTTCGCGGATCATCAGCAAGGCAAGTAACACTTTGATCATACCTCTTTACTACCCAGTTTTACTGCATTAGATCAATCCCCAAACAATTGCATGGTTAGGATCTTAATTAAATTGTGGGTTGGGAAGTAGCTGAGGTAGTACCTATTCACCTGTTTATTATCAAACCCTGGGAGTTACTTCTACGTTATGCTTATATTGCTATGCTATGCTCGTAGACGTGGATTGGGTTTGAGTGTATTCATGACAGATGTGAGATTGTTAATTAATGGTTAAACTTAAGGTGGCAACTTAAATACACATCTGGGTGGATTGAGGCACCTGGGGTACCCAGTGATTGCCTATATTTTTTTGGAAATCCCGGGGTACCGTGTGATTCTCCTATGGACCGCCACCCAGGCTCAAAGGGATCATGAGATTATTCATACTAGAAACTTCCGTGTGCAGCCACAAGCTATTATGGGCTCTAGCATAGTTGATTAAGTCGTGTGAACTCTTATAGTGGTAGACTACCAGATGTAGGGGATGTAGGTGGTACGGTCTACCCATCGTAAGGTGCCAACGCTTCTGAAAGACTATGTCTCGGTCATCCGTTTCTCAAACAACATGGTGCGAGAAATCAAACGGATGAGATCGAGTCTTGTGGGGAAAAGTGCACAAACCTCTGCAGAGTGTACAAACTAATCATGGTTAGCCGTGTCCTCGGTTATGGACATCTTGAGTATCTGGTTCTTGGATTATCATGTTGATCTCATCACTACTTAATTAATTTGATGGGTTGTTAATGATTACTTTTAATTGGGATTGAGAGGGGGTTTACCTTCTCAATATTTTCAACAAACTTTGTAGTTAAATAAGACTTATTCCTTTGTAGTAGGGAAAAATTGGCTTTTCGCAAAAACATATTAACCCTACAGCCTCCACCAGCCATATATGGATGTAGTGATAGCATCATTCTGTTCATTATCCTTTTGTGTTACTTTGCTAGCATATTCCATGTGTTGACCCGTTTTCGGGCTGCAACGTATCATGTTGCAGACTTTTCAGACGACGAGTAAGGAGCCTTAGGTCGTGGTCTTTCACTCAGTGATGCCGTTGGAGTTGATGGACTCACTTTATCTTCCAAGCCTTCCGCTGTTATCGTTTTAGATGGCCTTAAGCCATATTTATTGTAATAAGTTCTCCTTTGAGACTTTCGATGTAATAAGTGTGTGATTGCTACTCTGTTATAAATCCTTCAAGTACTGTGTGTGTCAGCATTACCGATCCAGGGATGACACTTATGCACAGAGATCAGACTATTTGAGGTCTGGTCGCTACAAAGATGGTATCAGAGCACACGCTGACTGTAGGACACGACCACTAAGCTAAAGCCCTAGATCACTACTCTCTTCTCATTTCTAACTCCTCTCCATTTTCTACTCTTTAGGATGGCGGATGCAAGGATTAAGTTCATGCAACCGGATGAAGACACCCCATTTGGACGCCATTTGAAGGAAGTTACTAAGTACCTGAACATTGGAATACCAAGCTTCACCGGGACCTACAACGCCACTTTACCAGAAGAGGAGCACTGGATGATTCAGGTTCAAGTTCCAGGAAGGACGTTCACGCCAGTCACTGATCCCATAGAGTTTTCTTTCGATGCAACAACCTGGAGTCTAGGAAAGAGTATGGAAGCTCACATTACCATGGGACGCATTGGAGAAGTTTACCACAATGATCTCAAGGATACAATCTACCAGATTTGTGGGCGCCGAGATGAGCAACGGGAGATGATCAGCACCAGGAAGGATAGATCGATTGCCTCTTTCATCCAGGAGTTAAACCAGCACATTCAACGCCAGGAAAACCAGATGTGCGCAGGCATGGCGGATTTGAAGAAAGCAATGACAAGGATCATGGAACTAAAGGAAGAACTCAAGGCTACACGCGAGGATTATATGGAGGAAATCGTCGCACTAGTGGAGAAGAATGGCGATCTGAGAAAGAAGCTAGGAGTTTTTAATGGGAGACCCTGCGCCAGGAGGAGAAGATGACAGTTCCACTTGCCCGGAGAACTACATCATCATCGACGACACTGACTCGGACCCTATCGATAGCGATGATGACTATGTTGATGAAGCTGGAGCAGATATCATGGAGTCTTCGACCGATCAATTTTTCTAGTAGACCACCAAATTAGTAGTAGTATTCCACCATGTATATAGTATAGTCCAAACACTTTTGTAACGATAGGTCTAGACCGATTGTATGCCTTTGTTTGATTGATTGAGTGATATGTTTGTGTTTGTCTCAGGTGCATATGGGTAGTGTTTCCCCTCTAGACCTCATTCTATTCTGCTTTCTCATCTTTTCTAAAACCCAGCAGATGCCTCCGAGACACGACAATGGATTTGCTTTCCCACCGGAGCTCACTCAGTTGATCCAGCAGCAGAATGCATTGATGCTGATACTAGTCCAGAATCAGAACCAGGGGAACAACAACAACAACAACCCACCACCACCCCCACCAGTTGACCACTTAGCCCGTTTTCTTAGGCTGAATCCGCCGGTGTTCTCAAGTAGCATCGAGCCGATTGTTGCAGATGATTGGCTTCGCAAGATTGATAGGGAGTTGGCCACTGCAGGATGCACAGATGCGGAGAGAGTGCGTTTTGCCGCACATCAGCTTGATGGACCCGCAACATCTTGGTGGGAGAATTTCATAGTCACTTACCTTATTGACACTGTGACATGGGACCAGTTCTAGCAGGCTTTTCGCACTGCCCATGTTTCAGCAGGAGCTATGGCCATGAAGAAGCGTGAGTTTCGCAACTTACGCCAAGGAGGGCGCACTGTTGGCCAATATGTGGATGAGTTTAGTAAGTTAGCACGTTATGCCCCAGATGACGTCGCTACAGATGCCGCTAAGAAGGAGAAGTTTCTGGAAGGACTAAATGATGAGCTGAGCATGCAGTTGATGGTGACAAATTTCAATAACTATCAGGAGTTGGTGGATAGAGCTCTCATGCTCGAAGGGAAGCAGCGGCAGATTGACAGCCGCAAGAAGAAGTATGGACAAGGGAAGTATAATTCTGGAGCCCAGCAGAGACCCCGTTGCACCCCGAACTCGGGAGGACTTGTTCATAACCATGGAGGCCACACTCATAATGGAGGAAGTTCGCACAATCATGGTGGCCCCAAGAATGGTAATGGTAATGGAGGAAGTAGCGGACAGAACCGTTCCAACCCAGCAACACCCGCCAAGAAGGATCTAAGCCACGTGACGTGCTACAAATGCCAGAAGACCAGACATTACGCCAATGAATGTCCTGAAACCAAGAATGGGAATGGCAATGGAAGCTCTGGGAAGGAGCCCAACCCTTTCACCAGGGGACAAGTGAACCACGTTAACGTGGAGGAGGTTGAAGCCTAGCCAGATGCAGTAATAGGTAAGTTTTTGGTTAAGTCATTTACTGCAGTCGTACTTTTTGATACTGGTGCATCGCATTCATACATATCAAGGGGATTCGTGGATAAGTTTAAATTGCCAACCCAAGCCCTTAGGTCACCCATGTTAGTAACCTCGCCAGGAGCAGAGTATATGGCTAGCCTATGGTGTGATCGGTTACCGTTAAGATTGGTAACTACTCGTTCCCCTCAGACCTAATAGTATTGGAGTCACAAGGATTGGATGTGATATTAGGCATGGATTGGATATCGAAGTATGGAGGGAACATTGACTGCACCAGTAAGTCGATTTTGCTTACCACCCCAGAAGGAAGAAGGATCAAGTATGTATCTCGGCATGTGCCGAATAGAACTCAAGTAAATTCCTTATCAGGAGTTGTATAGGAGGAAGTACCAGTGGTGAAGGATTTTCCGGATGTATTTCCAGAAGAGTTGCCAGGCATGCCACCAGATAGAGACATTGAGTTTTTGATTGAACTTTTACCAGGCACAGGGCCAATATCTAAGAGACCGTACAGAATGCCCGTAAAGGATTTGGAGGAAATTAAGAAGCAGATTAAGGAGTTACTGGATAAGGGATATATTCGCCCAAGTTTGTCACCTTGGGGATCACCAGTACTTCTAGTGGAGAAAAAGGATGGATCGTTAAGGATGGTTGTTGATTATCGTGGATTGAATGAGGTAACGATCAAGAACAAGTACCCACTGCCGATGATCAATGATTTGTTTGACCAGTTGCGAGGAGCTAAAGTGTTTTCTAAGATCGATCTGTGATCAGGGTACCACCAGTTGAAGATTCGAGAGCAGGATATACCTAAGACAGCTTTTACAATGAGGTACGGGCTGTATGAGTACACCGTTATGTCATTTGGTCTGACTAACGCACCTGCCTATTTTATGAACATGATGAACAAGGTGTTTATGGAGTTTTTGGATAAGTTCGTCGTGGTGTTCATTGATGATATTCTGGTCTACTCTAAGAACGAAGAGGAACATAAAGAGCAATTGCGTTTGGTACTTGGGTGTCAGGACCCCGATTCCAAGTCACACTGATCTAGCCTGTAACACCTCATATCACTTTGCGGCCTCACGCACGGTACTCCCACGGGTGTCGCCTTACCATGGCCCGGGACCGTTTGCGCCTTTTGGCTCGCGTATATGACAATGTCGCTAGCATCCATATGACAGAGAACCCGGGCCGACATGGCTAGTCGTGAACCCAAAGCGGCACTAACGTATGGGGACAGGCATACATGAATCAACATCGAATGTGTCGGTCAGCAGCGTGCGAATCCGGGCTGTAGCACTGGGCTAACAGGACTCCGGGAACCCGGGCTGTAGCGGGCTAAGCAGGACTCCGGATGTCACCGCGTGACATTTCCCCGAAGGGACAGACACAGGAACGAAGTGAATCACATGCCGGCCAGTCAAGTGTTCCGGAGCAGTAGTGCTGGGCTAGCAGGGCTCCGGTGAACCGGGCTGTAGCGGACTACTATGGCTCATGGAGCATAAGACTACATTTCCCCATAAGAGAGGCTACCAAGGATACACAACTAGGTTGTCGGATCCCACACATACCAAGCATTTCAATCATACACACAATATGCTCGATATGTGCAAATACAACATGGCATCACAACAAGACTCTACGACTCAGAGTATTTATTCATTAGGCCCCGAAGAGCCAGATATTACAAACATGGGTCTCATGACCGAACATTCAGAGCATACAAGTCAAAGCACATGCGGAAGCTTAACATGTCTGAGTACAGACATCTACAAATGAAAAAGGCTGAGAAGCCTGACTATTTACTAGATCCTGCCGAGGGCACAAGATTGTAGCTGAGGTATCAAGCTAAACGTCGAAGTCCACACGGAACTACTAGCGAGACTGGCATCTCTCTACTAAACATAAAATAGGCAAACGTGAGTACAAATGTACCCAGCAAGACTTACATCAGAACTAGCTACATATGCATCGGTATCAACAAAGGGGGGTGGTGGAGTTTGACTGCAGCAAGCCAGCTTTGACTCGGTGGCTATCCTAAACTATGACTGCAAGTAACTCTTTGAGGTGGCGCACACGAGTCCACATATTCACCATATCAATACTCCACTATGGATCCGCTCCCGTCTCCCTACGAGAACGCCATCCATAGCACTCACGCTTATCTTGCGCATTTTAGAGTATCCACTTTCACTTGTCTATGAACTGTTATAGGCAACCCAGAAGTCCTTTACCGCGGACACGGCTATTCGAATAGATCATATTAACCCTGCAGGGGTGTACTTCGTCACACACGCTCTCGCCACTTACCACCATGTACACGTCGTGTACCTCGGCAACCTTCAAGCGGAAGCCTGGCGAGGGAGTCGGCCACAGCCTACCTAAACACTCAAGTCTCTAGTCCAGGTTTATCGCCTATTCAGGTTCCATCCGCAGGGAGTCCGGCTGAGGTTTCCACATACGGCCCCGAACGATGTGTGCAGGGTTCCCGAGACACCAAACGGGCGACTTGGTACACCGGGCCACGAGCCTACCGCATCACAGCCCACCCCTTGGTCAGCGCTGTCCACGGCCTCCAGCTTACTACAAACACCAGAAACTACGTGCAACTCCTGGACAGAGGACAAGGGTGATTAAGAAGCTGAGAGGGTCCATTGGTTTCGGGCCCAATGCGTGGTAGTAACTGTATCATGGATCACAAACACAGAACTCAGTTCCTGAGGACAGCTTCAATGAGACAACCCACCATGTACTCCTACATGGCCTCTCACCGCTACCTTTACCAAATCGTGTTCACACACTTAGCTCACACACAGTAGGACATGTTCATCACCATTCCAATTCATCCCCGACGAATCAGACCCGACTCAACTCTAAGCAGTAGCAGGCATGACAAACAAGCATGAATGAGTAGGCACATCAGGGCTCAAACAACTCCTACTCATGCTAGTGGGTTTCATCTATTTACTGTGGCAATGACAGGTCATGCAGAGGAAAAGGGGTTCAACTACCGCAGCATGTAACAGTTGAATGCAGTAGAAGAGAGCAGGAGCAAGAGAATGGGATTGTATCGGATTGAACAAGGGGGTTTTGCTTGCCTGGCACTTCTGAGGATATTATAGTTCTTCATCGGTGTCATCGATCATGTCATCGGAGCATCGGCTACTGAGAGGGGACGGTTACCGGCAAACAGAGAAGGACACAATCAATGCAATGCGACAATATGATGCATGGTCATGACATGTCAAGAATGTTATGATTTACACTAATGCATCTAGCAACAGTTTAAATGAGGTCCATATGAACTAAGGGTTCATATGCAAACTCCATATTTAGCATTTATAATGTCATTATCATGTTTTCACCTATACAGCAGGTATAACTTAGTTTGACATGCATGAAAATGATACAGATGGATAGATTGCATTTTTCTGATAATTTTTCATATATAAATTATTTCATTCTGAGCTACGGTTGATTTTATATGATTTTTAGAAGTTTATACTATTTTCTGGAATTTCCTGAATAAACTTAAATCCAGATAATGCTTTACTGCGTCAGCCTGACGTCATCACTGCGTCAGCCTGACGTCATCACTGCGTCAGCGAGTCAACGGGCTGGCTAGGGTCAAACCTGACCCGTGGGACCTGCCTGTCAGTGACTAACCTAACTAATCCAGATTAATTAGCGCTAAACTAATACTAATCTAGTTTAGTTAAGAGCATGGGCCCACACGTCAGTGACTCAGGGGGAGTCAAACTGGGGTCAAACTAGGTCTAACGAGGTCAAACCCGCCGGCGACTCAACGCCGGCGAGGCCCGAGACGGCGGCGCGGCTCGGAAAGCGCCCACAGGGCACGGACGAGGCCGTTCTTGGGCTCATTGGAGAGCTCTTGCAGGCGCGCGTCGAATGGTGGTAGTGGCTGGGCCTGTGGTGACCGGAGTCGACGGCGGCGAGCTCTTTCGCGGCCGCCGGAGTTCGGGTGGGTGCGGGGTTAGCGCTGCGGCTTGCAAACAAACGGGCTATCGCGCTAAAGTTGCTCTACGGAACGTCGCGAGTGCAACGGACGCACGCGCGGGGCCATTTGGTCGCCGGAGCCACGGCGGCGACGAGCTCATGCGGCGGCGAGCTTCGGGCACGGTGGCTAGTTTAGCTAGAGCTCGAAATCGAGCACGGGAGTAGGGGGAAACGGTTCAGGGGCTCACAGTGATCTCAAGGGAGGACTCAGCGGGCTCGGGGAGGCGGAGACGGCGGTGAATCGCCGGTGAGGTTGCCGGCGGCCGAAGGTTGGGGATGAGCTCGGGGAAGACGCTGCAGGGCTCCCGCGGTCGAATGGGTTGGTGTAGACGACGCAGAAGGCGATGGCGGTTCCTCTGGACCCATCGGGGAGGCACGGGATGGACAGTGGCCGCGGTAATTTGCGTCGACGACGACGAGCTCCGCTCGGGTGTGCTCGGGAGAGGGAGCACAGGGCGAGGGAGAGAGCAGAGAGTGAGGGAGAGAGGCGAGGGGCTGCGGGGCATCTCCAGACGCGTCGGGGGCGCCTCGGTGGCAAGCAGGAGGTGGCCGCGTTCGCATGCGCACGCTCCACGCTTCCCCTCTGCCTACTGGCAGGAGGAGGAAGACGGCTCTGCCCTCGGTGGGCTGGGCCGCTACAGTGGTGGGCTGGCCCCTCTGGTGGGCTACACAGGTGAGGCCAGGTAAGCTCTCCCTCTCTTCTGTTTTCTAATTTGTTTTTGTTTTCCAATTATTTGCCTCTGTTTTGAGCTTAGGAAAAATACCAAGGCATTTCCTAAAATCCTGAAAATATTCATGGACACTTGCTGAATTATTTCAGTGGCCCAAAAATAGTTCCAACATTATTTGAACATTTAAATTATTTATAGTATTTAAATGCCCAAAAGTCAAATACAATAAGACTTAATTCAAAATCCAGAATGGCCTAGAAATAGGTGCATCATTTTTGGCAGAGGTTTTTACCTTTATCAAAAATCATGAACTTTTCTAAAGGGCATTCTGGGTTCATTGAAAAGATTTAAACTTGAACCTAGTTGAATTGATTTAGTGCCAGGGCTTGGTCATCCCCAATTCAATTTTCCTTTGAATTAAAAACATGATGCATGCTCACTGATGCAACTATTTACAGTCATGACTCTAGGGCTGTGAGAACTCACCCCCAGTAAACAAGAATCTCGTCCCGAGATTCAAGTCGTGAGGTAAGAAGACAGAGGGACACAAGCTAACATGATCTTCACGATCCAAGTTGCACTTCATAAGAACGTTGATTCGATCACCATCTTTGTCTCGATGTCTTGCTCTGAGAACTCCAACCGACAAGATAACAAGAGGAAAGGGAGAACTCTAGAAGGATCGATCTTCTCGAATATCAAACAACTCCGGATCAACTCATGGAGGGAAGCATTGAAACATCTCTCGAGCTGAGAGGCAAAACATCCACCAGGAGGGACGGAAGAAACAATTTGACGAGGGTTTCAAAGTAGCGAGGAAAAATTGCCATGATTCCATAACGGGGCACCTTGGGGAAAGTGACTCGTAGAGTTATTCCCTTAAGCGGTAATAAGAATTACTTTTGATCCATAGATCATTGAAACTCTTCATACCAGCTTAGGGCAATTTACAATTGATCGTTTGAAAAAAAGCTCGAAGAAATGGCATACTCGGACTAGGATGGATGACGTGGACTACCTTGTTGAAGACAACGCAATGGATGGCTTTTGCTTATCACCGGAAATGTATGGGACCCATGGTAGGACCACTTTTGAAGATGATCCTGACCAGAGATTACCGAGAAGGGTAGTCCTTGGTAGAATGGCACAATGGCGGTGCAAGCTAGGAACAAAATGCTATTTCTGGGAATGATTCTGGTAGCTGGGAAATAACTTAACAGTCGAGAGTGATTCCACTGCTTGAATGGTTATGGCCTAATCGAAGAAACTGAGAGCGGATCCCAGTTAATGCCGACGATAAATCCTAGTGCTTGCGCGTGCTCTCAAGAACTTGAGCATTTCCATATTCATCAAGGTTCTACCAACATCCGTGCCGAGGATCCTGGCTACACATCATACTACCATGATGAACGGTGATGGAGGATGCAGGTGCAAAGGAGGACAACACTTTCTCAGATTTCACCTTAGCGAAGCCAAGGGAGCAAAATCTGGATGATCGACCGAGAGACATTTAGCACTCCGCTTCTAATGTTCTCCTTGATGTTCTAGCGTAACCCATTAGATGTGGTTTGGTATCTTGAACATCAAGTAGTAGGTCGGACTTCGGGTGCGCAGGAATCCATAAGGAATAACTGCGGGAGTAAATCCTACGGAATCCTTATGGGGAGGTGGCCAACTTACTCAATCCAGATACTACAATAATAGGTCTTCCGGCTGGGTGTGTTGGCCACGACATCCACTTTACCGGTTATCGAGAGACCAATATTATAATTCTGGGAAAATGTTCCAACCATCATATCTGCCCGAGATTCAGATCTGGTTGGTGTCAGGATATTCCAGACTCATCAAGTCTAGAGGGAAAAATGAAAGTTTGCAACACAAATCGACGAGATGACGTTGCGAGATTCTCAGGGGATGAACTACGATAGCAAGCTCCAAAACATGAGCTGGTTCTCTACAACATGTGAACACGCTGTCCCAGACAAGCATGACCACATAGTAGTCTTAGAATAAAACACTACCGAGTACTGATTAGGAACCATCATTGCGGAGAGCGAAGTCATGCACATGTACCTTTGGGTCCTTAAGGAATAGCACTTAAGAACTTCTTTTCCTTGAACAAATCAATCAGTGGCTTGGTGTGCTAGAGAATTCATATGGAATGAAGATGATCAGTCTAACAGACCACGGAATACTTCGCACGTGCATAACTGACTTGGGACGATTCCAGAGGAGGTAGAAACATGCTTTCTCAAATTCACGGCGGCAACTTGCATCAAATGCACATGAATTAGAGGAAGTCACTCCTTTCATCCAAACATATGCTTCATGAACTAGCACAAAGAAAATGCTTTCAAAAGTTTCCAACACTAACTTAGATATTCAACATGAATCATGGACAAGATGAGAATGTTGTCAATGGGCTTAACAACAATTCATCCAGGTTTCCATATAAATGTAATTCCATAACTATGTGAACATGGTGATAGCACCGGTCATACCAAAGGATGTAATGGTGTATGCTCGAGGGATCAACCACGAGTAAGACAACATTATGCATATCGTTGGTTCTGACTTGATTTGATGATAGCCCATACGCAAATCAAAGATTTGGGTAAGACAATAGATCCAACAATTGATCACGAGGATCAATCAATGAAGATATCATCTTTCTTCAACACACACACAGACACAAGATATCCCTTTGCAAATGAACTAAGTTAGACAACCTTTTATCTTCCAACTCTCCAAGTTGTTGTTTAGCTTGACCAACTAGCTCAGGGGTATCCAACACAGATTCTTGGAGAAGGGGTGGTTTATTGGAAAACCAACTTGTTCACAAACTCAACATATCGGTCAGGGACAACCTGGTGGTACTTCCAAGAAGATATTTGGAAAATCACGATCCACCGACATGTTAGTAAGATCGAGAACAATCTTGCTTTTCAGGGCAAGACGATATGACCGAATAAGCAAGGACTGACACTATCCTAACTCATTGATCGAAAAATACACCGGGAATATGGACTAGGTAGCACGATCAACCTCAGGATGGTGATTCAATAACCAACACGCTAAGGATGAAATTATTGTCCTTTAACTACCAAGCAACGGAGTTGCTAGGAGTATAGATTTCACACACCATGATTCACTTGTCAGTATTCCGGTTACATTTACACGGAGACCGAGGAATGAATAACGATGGCCAGAAGTATCACTACAACAAGAATTCATAAGGGTTGATGCAATCCTCATGAGATTCCTGACATAAAGAGGGTAATACTCGTAGGTAGAACAGAACAAAAGCTGGTTAGGCATTTGATCTGCGGAATACAACTACTTTGACCCAATCCCAGAGACGGACGAGGTACTGGAGTTTGTTTCTCCTAGTCATTCCGGATTAGAATGGCTTGACAGACCACAAGAATAATAGGCATCGATAACACAAATGCACAATTACTCCTGACTATCAATTGATAGACGAGGGCCAGAAAATAACTAAAGAGGGACAACTCAAAGGAACATATGGTTTTTTGAGTTGTGGATGCATAGATTAGTATGTCGAACCAAGTCCAACAAGTTTCTTCTGGATAACCCATGCAGAAGAGGAAGGACTGGCAGATTCACAATTCTTGAAGGGAGAACCCATTAAGAGCACTCTTATTGTGATCCTTCAGTTCAACGAGGAACTTCTGCAAAGGATGGTTCATGGTATTTGGAGGAAGGAGATACCTCGGACCTCGAGGACTAATGCAAGGTTACTAATAACCTAAAGGAACGAGCAAACACTAGCTACACGAGTTAGGTAGAGTGAATCTTGGGTTCAAGAACCCATGAATAGAATACCTACTAACTAAATGGCATCACGGGATGCTTTCGAGAATAGTGGCCAGAATCATCACACTGGGGATGCGAGCATTGCTAGATTACTAAGTGGTCCTCTAAGACACCTAGGGTCATAATAATAACTCCAACATACACGACGAGGTAACGGAGTACCTCAACTCGACGATTAGTGTGGTTAATCTGGCCCAAAGGAACATCGAGAGCGGACGGAAAGGATTTGCAAATGCATCAGACCATTTAGGAACCTGGGATGACTCGGACAGCATAACGGCTGTAAATGCTCAAAAGAATTGAGACATCCTGCAAAATAGTGGCATGACCACTCAACATCACAATATAAACTTCCGGGATCAATGGTCAACATACGGAAGTAGTAGGAACTGAACTGAGGCTTAAATCCATCAATCCTATGAGTCTACGGATTAGCAGCACGTGATCCTGATAGAAAGATGAGAAGCCTAGTTCTTAATCCCCGTAGAAGAGAAGAGGGTGACTCAGATCAGAAAGGCATAAGGTAAAGGAGTAAAAAGAGCCCTACTTTCCCTTCCACAATCAATTCCCTTATATAACTAAAGCATTTCTAGACACAACTTCGACAAGTTTGGCTTGGTAATCCTACAGGCAGTCAGGCTCTGATACCAACGCTGTCAGGACCCCGATTCCAAGTCACACCGATCTAGCCTGTAACACCTCATATCACTTTGCGGCCTCACGCACGGTACTCCCACGGGTGTCGCCTTACCATGGCCCGGGACCGTTTGCGCCTTTTGGCTCGCGTATATGACAATGTCGCTAGCATCCATATGACAGAGAACCAGGGCCGACATGGCTAGTCGTGAACCCAAAGCGGCACTACGTATGGGGACAGGCATACATGAATCAACATCGAACGTGTCGGTCAGCAGCGTGCGAATCCGGGCTGTAGCACTGGGCTAACAGGACTCCGGGAACCCAGGCTGTAGCAGGCTAAGCAGGACTCCGGATGTCACCGCGTGACATTTCCCCGAAGGGACAGACACAGGAACGAAGTGAATCACATGCCGGCCAGTCAAGTGTTCCGGAGCAGTAGTGCTGGGCTAGCAGGACTCCGGTGAACCGGGCTGTAGCGGACTACTATGGCTCATGGAGCACAAGACTACATTCCCCATAAGAAAGGCTACCAAGGATACACAACTAGGTTGTCGGATCCCACACATACCAAGCATTTCAATCATACACACAATATGCTCGATATGTGCAAATACAACATGGCATCACAACAAGACTCTACGACTCAGAGTATTTATTCATTAGGCCCCAAAGAGCCAGATATTACAAACATGGGTCTCATGACCCAACATTCAGAGCATACAAGTCAAAGCACATGCGGAAGCTTAACATGTCTGAGTATAGACATCTACAAATGAAAAAGGCTGAGAAGCCTGACTATTTACTAGATCCTGCCGAGGGCACAAGATCGTAGCTGAGGTATCAGGCTAAACGTCGAAGTCCACACGGAACTACTAGCGAGACTGGCGTCTCTCTACAAAACATAAAATAGGCAAACGTGAGTACAAATGTACCCAGCAAGACTTACATCAGAACTAGCTACATATTCATCGGTATCAACAAAGGGGGGTGGTGGAGTTTGACTGCAGCAAGCCAGCTTTGACTCGGTGGCTATCCTAAACTATGACTGCAAGTAACTCTTTGAGGTGGCTCACACGAGTCCACATATTCACCATATCAATACTCCACTATGGATCCGCTCCCGTCTCCCTACGAGAACGCCATCCATAGCACTCATGCTTATCTTGCGCATTTTAGAGTATCCACTTTCACTTGTCTATGAACTGTTATAGGCAACCCAGAAGTCCTTTACCGCGGACACGGCTATTCGAATAGATCATATTAACCCTGCAGGGGTGTACTTCGTCACACACGCTCTCGCCACTTACCACCATGTACACGTCGTGTACCTCGGCAACCTTCAAGCGGAAGCCTGGCGAGGGAGTCGGCCACAACCTACCTAAACACTCAAGTCTCTAGTCCAGGTTTATCGCCTATTCAGGTTCCATCCGCAGGGAGTCCGGCCGAGGTTTCCACATACGGCCCCGAACGATGTGTGCAGGGTTCCCGAGACACCAAACGGGCGACTCGGTACACCGGGCCACGAGCCTACCGCATCATAGCCCACCCCTTGGTCAGCGCTGTCCACAGCCTCCAGCTTACTACAAACACCAGAAACTACGTGCAACTCCTGGACAGAGGACAAGGGTGATTAAGAAGCCGAGAGGGTCCATTGGTTTCGGGCCCAATGCGTGGTAGTAACTGTATCATGGATCACAAACACAGAACTCAGTTCCTGAGCACGGCTTCAATGAGACAACCCACCATGTACTCCTACATGGCCTCTCACCGCTACCTTTACCAAATCGTGTTCACACACTTAGCTCACACACAGTAGGACATGTTCATCACCATTCCAATTCATCCCCGACGAATCAGACCCGACTCAACTCTAAGAAGTAGCAGGCATGACAAACAAGCATGAATGAGTAGGCACATCAGGGCTGAAACAACTCCTACTCATGCTAGTGGGTTTCATCTATTTACTGTGGCAATGACAGGTCATGCAGAGGAAAAGGGGTTCAACTACCGCAGCATGTAACCGTTGAATCAATTGTCCTAATGCAGTAGAAGAGAGCAGGAGCGAGAGAATGGGATTGTATCGGATTGAACAAGGGGGTTTTGCTTGCCTGGCACTTCTGAAGATATTATAGTTCTTCATCGGTGTCATCGATCATGTCATCGGAGCATCGGCTACTGAGAGGGGACGGTTACCGGCAAACAGGGAAGGACACAATCAATGCAATGCGACAATATGATGCATGGTCATGACATGTCAAGAATGTTATGATTTACACTAATGCATCTAGCAAGAGTTTAAATGAGGTCCATATGAACTAAGGGTTCATATGCAAACTCCATATTTAGCATTTATAATGTCATTATCATGTTTTCAACTATACAGCAGGTATAACTTAGTTTGACATGCATGAAAATGATACAGATGGATAGATTGCATTTTTTTGATAATTTTTCATATATAAATTATTTCATTCTGAGCTACGGTTGATTTTATATGATTTTTAGAAGTTTATACTATTTTCTGGAATTTCCTGAATAAACTTAAATCCAGATAATGCTTTACTGCGTCAGCGAGTCAACGGGCTGGCCAGGGTCAAACCTGACCCGTGGGACCTGCCTGTCAGTGACTAACCTAACTAATCCAGATTAATTTGCGCTAAACTAATACTAATCTAGTTTAGTTAAGAGCATGGGCCCACACGTCAGTGACTCAGGGGGAGTCAAACTGGGGTCAAACTGGGTCAAACGTGGTCAAACCCGCCGGCGACTCGACGCCGGCGAGGCCCGAGACGGCGGCGCGGCTCGGAAAGCGCCCACAGGGCACGGACGAGGCCGTTCTTGGGCTCATTGGAGAGCTCTTGCATGCGCGCGTCGAATGGTGGTAGTGGCTGGGCCTGTGGTGACCGGAGTCGACGGCGGCGAGCTCTTTCGCGGCCGCCGGAGTTCGGGTGGGTGCGGGGTTAGCACTGCGGCTTGCAAACAAACAGGCTATCGCGCTAAAGTTGCTCTACGGAACGTCGCGAGTGCAACGGACGCACGCGCGGGGCCATTTGGTCGCCGGAGCCACGGCGGCGACGAGCTCATGCGGCGGCGAGCTTTGGGCACGGTGGCCAGTCTAGCTAGAGCTCGAAATCGAGCACGGGAGTAGGGGGAAATGGTTCAGGGGCTCACAGTGATCTCAAGGGAGGACTCAGCGGGCTCGGGGAGGCGGAGACGGCGGCGAATCGCCGGTGAGGTTGCCGGCGGCCGAAGGTTGGGGATGAGCTCGGGGAAGACGCTGCAGGGCTCCCGCGGTCGAATGGGTTGGTGTAGACGACGCAGAAGGCGATGGCGGTTCCTCTGGACCCATCGGGGAGGCACGGGATGGACAGTGGCCGCGGTAATTTGCGTTGGCGACGACGAGCTCCGCTCGGGTGTGCTCGGGAGAGGGAGCAGAGGGCGAGGGAGAGAGCAGAGAGTGAGGGAGAGAGGCGAGGGGCTGCGGGGCGTCTCCAGACGCGTCGGGGGCGCCTCGGTGGCAAGCAGGAGGTGGCCGCGTTCGCATGCGCGCGCTCCACGCTTCCCCTCTGCCTACTGGCAGGAGGAGGAAGACGGCTCTGCCCTCGGTGGGCTGGGCCGCTACAGTGGTGGGCTGGCCCCTCTAGTGGCTACACAGGTGAGGCCAGGTAAGCTCTCCCTCTCTTCTGTTTTCTAATTTGGTTTTGTTTTCCAATTATTTGCCTCTGTTTCGAGCATAGGAAAAATACCAAGGCATTTCCTAAAATCCTGAAAATATTCATGGACACTTGCTGAATTATTTCAGTGGCCCAAAAATAGTTCCAACATTATTTGAACATTTAAATTATTTATAGTATTTAAATGCCCAAAAGTCAAATACAATAAGACTTAATTCAAAAATCCAGAATGGCCTAGAAATAGGTGCATCATTTTTGGCAGAGGTTTTTACCTTTATCAAAAATCATGAACTTTTCTAAAGGGCATTCTGGGTTCATTGAAAAGATTTAAACTTGAACCTAGTTGAATTGATTTAGTGCCAGGGCTTGGTCATCCCCAATTCAATTTTCCTTTGAATTAAAATCATGATGCATGCTCACTGATGCAACTATTTATAGTCATGACTCTAGGGCTGTGACATTGGGAAGCTCAGGGAACATCGGCTATACGCCAAGTTCAGCAAGTGTGAGTTTTGGCTGAAGGAAGTCGGATTCCTTGGACATGTTATATCCGGGGAAGGAATAGTAGTAGACCCCACCAAAGTTGTCACTGTGACAAATTGGGAGTCACCCACGACAGTTGGAGAGATCCGGAGTTTTCTTGGACTCGCAGGATACTACCGGAGGTTCATTGAGAATTTCTCAAAGATTGCAAAGCCTATGACGGAATTGTTGAAGAAGGACACCAAATTCAATTGGACTGAGGAATGAGAGGCCAGTTTTCAGGAGTTGAAGAGACGCTTGGTTACATCACCAGTGTTGATTCTACCAGATCGACGCAAAGAATATGAAGTTTATTGCGACGCTTCACGTCGAGGACATGGAGCCGTACTTATGCAGGAGGGAAGAGTTGTTTCATATGCCTCACGACAGCTTAAACCCCATGAGTAAAATTATGCTAAGCATGATTTGGAGTTAGCAGCCGTAGTGCATGCGTTGAAAACATGGAGACATTTTCTCATCGGAAACCATTGTGAGGTATACACGGATCACAAGAGTTTGAAGTATATCTTCACGCAGAAGGAGCTGAATCTCAGACAGAGGAGATGTCTAGAGCTCATTAAGGATTATGATATGAGATTGCATTATCATCCAGGAAAGGCTAACATAGTAGCTGATGCGTTGAGCCGCAAAAGTCATGTAAATACCCTCTTGACCGGAGAGTTACCCAAGGAGTTAGCAGAAGTCCTTTGCAAGCTGTGTTTGGAGATAGTTCCAAGAGGTTATGTAGCAGCCTTGGAAATTCAGTCTACCTTGATGGATAAGATCAGAGAAGCTCAGAAGACGGACAAGGAGATTGCCGAGATAAAGGAAAGGATGAGTAAAGGAAAGGCTAAAGCATTTCGTGAGGATGAGCACGATACCTTATGGTTTGAGGACCGCGTATATGTGCCCAATGATCGGGAGATCAGGAAGTTGATTCTGCAAGAGGCCCATGATTCACCATATTCGATTCACCCAGGAAATACCAAGATGTATCTGGATTTGAAGGATAGTTTCTGGTGGACCGGAATGAAGAAGGATATTGCGGAGTATGTAGCAGTTTGTGATGTATGTCAAAGAGTGAAGGTAGAACATCAGAAGCCAGCAAGATTGCTACAACCATTGCCTATACCCGAATGGAAGTGGGATAAACTAGGCATGGATTTTATCACGGGATTACCCAGGACTCGTTCAGGCTATGACTCGATATGGGTTGTAGTCGATCGTTTGACGAAAGTAGCTCATTTCATCCCAGTGAAGACCACTTACACCAGTGCTAAGTTGGTAAAGATATACATGACCAGGATCGTATGTCTGCATGGAGTTTCGAGGACCATTGTATCAGATAGAGGAACCCAGTTTACTTCAAAGTTTTGGAATCAGTTGCATGAAACTTTGGGAACCAGACTAGAGTTCAGTACAGTTTTTCACCCGCAAAAAGATGGATGAACCCACCTGGGAACAAGAGGATGATCTTCGCAAAGACCACCCACACCTATTTTCTAGCCAAGCCGAATCTCGAGGGCGAGATTCATCTTAAGGGGGTAGGTTTGTAACATCCCAAATTTCCAATTTGGAATGTTATACATAGATTATTCATGCATATCATATTTTTGCTGCATTTCGTTTCGCGATCCTCGAAATCCTAAGCAACTCAAGGACCCTCGGAGAGAGTTGGGAATTTCCCTGTTTTCATATTTGAATTTTATCAAATATTGAAACGAGGATTATTTGTTTTAATTATTTTTATTATTTTTCTCTCTGAAAATATTTCATATTCAAATATATGAGAGGAGATAATATGACTTCTCCAAAATAAATGAAATATTGGAGGAAAAATATTAAAATCAAATATTGGATTTTATTCGGAGTTTTGTCGCTATTTTATTTGAATTAGGAAAAATATGCGTTTTTCAAAATTGCATTTTAGCTCCAATTAAATGTTCACCTTGTCCGGTCTATTTTTAGAGGACGGGGAAAATTTAATTCAGAATTTTTGGAGTCCGTCTAGTATTTCTTTTCTTACTTTTTCTGCACGTCGGAATTAAAAAAAAGTGAACCGACTCCGGGCCGTAACCGGCCAGGACTCCTCGGGCCAGCCTTTAAAAGCCCGAGACCCCGAGCCCCGAGCCAGCCTAGCCACCGCCTGCGCCCAAACCCTAATTCCGCCCGTGCCGCTGCCGCCGCCGCCCGCCGTCGCCGGACCTCGCCGGACTCGCCGGACCCGAGGTAGCCGCCTCGGTTTTCGTGAGAAAACCCTAGATCCGTTTTTAGATCCGGTTCGGTTTATTTTCGGTTTAGTTATTTAGCGAACGCCCGTTTTACGTTCGTTTTAACGAACGGTTTTCACCGTTTAACCGCCGACAGCGAACGTTCGTTCGTTAGCCTGTTCGTCAGTTTTTCTTTTTCCTGGATTTTTCCGCGATTATTTTCGATCGCGATTTCTGATCCGATTTTCGTTTTAGTTTATCTTTTCGCTCGTTTATTGGAATCGGGCGATTCAAGCGCCTAGATCTTCATCTCGAAACCCTCTTTCTGTTTAACCAACTTGAACAAGATTTTGGTACTGTAAAACTTGACTTTAGTTTAGATTAGTAAACAGATTTTGTTTCTTTCGCAGTTTGAGTTTCGTTGCTCCGTTTGATTTGATTCTTTTTGCAAACCGGAGTTCTTAAGTTGAACTTTCTGGTCAATTCTTCTTATTTGAGTTTTTCCCTTGCGTCTTTGCTTGATTGCTTATGTATGCTATTTTTTGTTTGCGATAGAATTCCCGAAGTGCGAAGCGTGCTACTACGAGTCTCTAGGTTTCGCGGATCATCAGCAAGGCAAGTAACACTTTGATCATACCTCTTTACTACCCAGTTTTACTGCATTAGATCAATCCCCAAACAATTGCATGGTTAGGATCTTAATTAAATTGTGGGTTGGGAAGTAGCTGAGGTAGTACCTATTCACCTGTTTATTATCAAACCCTGGGAGTTACTTCTACGTTATGCTTATATTGCTATGCTATGCTCGTAGACGTGGATTGGGTTTGAGTGTATTCATGATAGATGTGAGATTGTTAATTAATGGTTAAACTTAAGGTGGCAACTTAAATACATATCTGGGTGGATTGAGGCACCTGGGGTACCCAGTGATTGCCTGTATTTTTTTGGAAATCCCGGGGTACCGTGTGATTCTCCTATGGACCGCCACCCAGGCTCAAAGGGATCATGAGATTATTCATACTAGAAACTTCCGTGTGCAGCCACAAGCTATTATGGGCTCTAGCATAGTTGATTAAGTCGTGTGAACTCTTACAGTGGTAGACTAGCAGATGTAGGGGATGTAGGTGGTACGGTCTAACCATCGTAAGGTGCTTACGCTTCTGAAAGACTATGTCTCAGTCATCCGTTTCTCAAACATCATGTAGTGCGAGAAATCAAACGGAGGAGATCGAGTCTTGTGGGGAAAAGTGCACAAACCTCCGCAGAGTGTACAAACTAATCATGGTTAGCCGTGCCCCCGGTTATGGACATCTTGAGTATCTGGTTCTTGGATTATCATGTTGATCTCATCACTACTTAATTAATTTGATGGGTTGTTAATGATTACTTTTAATTGGGATTGAGAGGGGGTTTACCTTCTCAATATTTTCAACAAACTTTGTAGTTAAATAAAACTTATTCCTTTGCAGTAGGGAAAAATTGGCTTTTCGCAAAAACATATTAACCCTACAGCCTCCACCAGCCATATATGCATGTAGTGATAGCATCATTCTGTTCATTATCCTTTTGTGTTACATTGCCAGCATATTCCATGTGCTGACCCATTTTCGGGCTGCAACGTATCATGTTGCAGACTTTTCAGACGACGAGTAAGGAGCCTTAGGTCGTGGTCTTTCACTCAGTGATGCCGTTGGAGTTGATGGACTCACTTTATCTTCCAAGCCTTCCGCTGTTATCGTTTTAGATGGCCTTAAGCCATATTTATTGTAATAAGTTCTCCTTTGAGACATTCGATGTAATAAGTGTGTGATTGTTACTCTGTTATAAATCCTTCAAGTACTGTGTGTGTCAGCATTACCGATCCAGGGATGACACTTATGCACAGAGATCAGACTGTTTGAGGTCTGGTCGCTACATGTTCGAGCCGTCAGCCTCCCCTTTTTTAGATTTCTTGTTTACTTTTTCTGTCCATGGTTGTTCTCCAAGCAAGCGTACTAGTGGCAGGTCATGGTTTCGAAACCACACCGTTGCGTTGTTTTTTAATTTTACTTTAGGGTCTTAATATGTAAATAAAAAAGCCGAGGGATTTTCTATGAATATATCATGCGAAAGTGGCTGACAGCAGGCCCTGCCACTAGTACGCTCGTGCATTTTTAATGATCAGAAACATGTATTTCACAAATTAGTGCATCAAACTGACTGTCGCATGCAAGTTCTATGACTAACGGTGTATTTATCTCTTGAATAAACTTGCATGTTAATTTGACTACTCAACTAGTCAGTTCGACCCCATCTCGCTACTGCCCTTGACCACCGGCTCAAGCTGTATTCACAAGAGGGTCAAATCCTAGAAAAAAGGGATCTAACGTTGCTACCCCATGGCGTGAAGACCGAGGGCTGCTGCAAGTGTACTGGAAGAAGAATATCTTCGTTTGCTACACAGAGAAGCAGTTGTTTTTCTTTTTTTCAAAAGCACAAGTTCCTAGGCCCATTATGACCTCCAAATTGATGTCACGTAAAGCCATCTACTAGAACTACGAGTCGGAATTCTTTGTGTTCAATTGTTGCGGTTACCCAACAGAAAAGACGAAGAAAAGGTTAGCAAACGACGGGAGTGGATGCAGTATTTTCCAAAGCCGGCCACGTCGCAGGAAAGAGTACAGAGCGTTAAAAAAAAGAGGAAACAAGGGGCCATGATCCGGAAACGGAGCTGACCGCGATCTGGACTACTGCGCCCGCCCGCGTGACCCACGGTTGCCAAATCCACCCGTCCTCGCTGAGCCGCCGCGTCTCCGCCTCTGCCTCCACCGTCATCTTATCCCTAAAGCACCGTGACTCACCCCCGCTTTGCCAAGGCACCCCTGCTGGTGTGATTTTGTCTTACTTATACAAAGAAAAAGAAAATTGGGGGATAATGGAGCACTCGGAGTAGT
Organism: Triticum aestivum; assembly: GCF_018294505.1. Taxonomy (NCBI): domain Eukaryota; kingdom Viridiplantae; phylum Streptophyta; class Magnoliopsida; order Poales; family Poaceae; genus Triticum; species Triticum aestivum. The sequence continues at coordinate 72,155,709 of NC_057802.1, forward strand.
GCATGCATGCATGTTGACTCAAAGACTAGTCTGCCAACAATAATGGGGATCAATATTCACGCTGTGCTGCCGGACGAATACATGCGCAAGTCGTCGTCCCTGTGGCCCGGTTTACATACACTTGCCAGGACCGCGCCCGCGATTGACTCGCTGTCCGCGCGGTTTACCGCGCCCGCAATTAACTCGCCCGACCATATGGAGCATTACTATCATCTATCATTCACAAACATTAGGTGATATCTATCTGAACTTATCTTATTAAACACTTATTGTTTTTTGTCAAAAGAACAATTACTCTGCCCTGTAACATTTTTACACAGGACAATTCTTTATGCCATTATACCGCGGGTGCACGTTCGGCTGTGCCGCACAGCTTCGCGGACAAGTGTGTTGCGGTCCATTTTGCATCAACACGTCGGCCGACTTGCCCGTCCGCACCGCCTTACAACGCCACGGACGACTCGCCCGTCCGCTCTCGCGGCCGGTTCACGCGTCCGCGCCGGCTTACAACGAGGAGGACAACTTGCTCGTCCACACCGGCTTACAACACCGCGGCCGACTCGACCGTGATTGATTTCAGCTTCACCGTGATGATCATCAACTCCGTGGTGGATAATTTCTGCCTGACATATCAGGTGAAATCAATCCAGTAAATTTTTATATATTATATATTGTTTTCTTTAAAAAAGAGCAATTACTCTGGCTTGCGATGTTTTTGATGTAGGACAATTGTTCACTACATCAACACGACGTGGTTGACTCGCCCATCCGCGCGGCTTACCGTGCCGGCGATTGACTCGCCCGACCACACCGGTTTACAACGTCGTGACCAACCCATCTGTCTGTACCACCTCTGATGCTATGGTTGTTTTTACCATCTGTCTCTCGCGGCCTAGGCTATATCAACATACCGGGCCACACCCGTCTGCGTGAGCGGATTATCGAGTATGAGCAAGTCACTGCTTGGGAAGCCTGATTTTTCTTCCAACAAAATTGGAGGCAAATTATCATGTATTATCAGCCGCCGTCTACACTGGATGGTTCAAATGGGCAGGCGCACAAGTCACCGCCACTACAGTTTGGTTAAACTTCAAACAGTCAGTTGGAAGGGACCATTGGCCAAGTTGCTGACACGGCTCATACAGGATCATTTATAACCCGCCACAGTCACCTCAACCTTCTGTGGATTCACATCGCGCTATCAACACCAATGATATACACCTTATGTTGTGGTCAATATGGAGACTCTCTAAGCCAACTCCTCGAGTCGTCTTGAGACTCAGGGGCTACAATGATATGACTCGGCAGCATTGGTCGGTTTCAATGCATTCAAGAACTCCGGGTCATTGGAGCAAAAAATAACCCGGTCCCGGAGGCTACCGCCATACTGGTAAAAATTTAAAGACCGTCAGAAAATTTCCGGCTTAAAAAGAAGGATTCCGGTTTAGATCTGGATCAAGAGACTTGACATCTCCCACAAAGCACTGAAGCTCTTAATGTCCGGTTTAAAATCCGGTTCAAAAGAAATTTATCTGCCACAAAGCTTTGAAGCTCTCAAATCCGGTTCAAAATCCGGTTCAAGGTAAATTTGTCTATCACCAAGCTTTGAAACTCTCAATATCCGGTTCAAAAAGAATTTATCTCTCGCAAAGTTCGAGTTCTCAGAAAAAATTAAAGGGACCAAAGAGAGTCTGTTACAAAGCACAACTCAAACATAGGTAGCCTGCTTTAATGACCATTGGGAGCTGATCGTATTCGAATTTAGCTCAACACTTTTGGTGTGACCCTGATCGTATTCGAATCAGAGTCGTTAAATATTCTCATGATCACTAGGGGGCTTCCTGTTCAAACATAGGTCGTATTCGAACCAAAGAGAACATAGCTGCCGGTACCCTCTTGATCGGCACACTGCCGAGCTCACTAGGGGGCTTCTTGATCGTATTCGAATCATAGCTCAACCCCTTTTGAGAACCGACTTTGATCGTATTCGAATCAGAGTCGTTAAAAAACTCTCAAGATCATTAGGGGGCTTCCTGTTCAAACATAGGTCGTATTCGAACTAAAGAGAACATAGCTGTCGGTACCCTCTTGATCGGCGCAACGCCAAAGCCACTGGGGGCTACATGATCGTATTCGAATCCTAGCTTAACCCCTTTGGAACGGTTTACTGATCGTATTCGAATCAGAAGCCTTGATTGTTTCTTCTTATTTGGTTTAAGTTTTATTTGAACACAACCTTTATTTGACTTGAGACTTTTTTGTTCCAAGATCTAAGTGTAAGTGTGGTTTACATAAGCCGGCTTGACTTTGGATGATAAGTCGCCAGCATATGACAACCATAAACATTTGGAAGTTTTGGCTTCTAAAGATTGGGTTATTGTCACGACCGGATTTTGGGATATAAATTCCCAGAAAAACGGCCTGTGTGCTCACCAGCCCCAGGATTACTGTTAGCTGATGAGGCACCAACTTGATACAAGAATTCCAAGCAAGTACAAAAATATGTAGTACAAGACCATTTAGGCCTAGGAGTACAACATTTGGTTTGCTAGTGGTTGATGGCGGAAGCGGTCTGTGGTTCATCTGCGTCTATGGGACTCCTTTTCCCACAAGAAAAGCTGACCAGGATAACTCCTATCTTCGCGAGGCTGCAAAAGTCAACACGTAGGTTCCGAGGTTGTCACCACGGTGCTCATCTCCAAGCGAGGAATCTGGCCAAGACAATAGCCAGGGACAAGCCACTGAGTACGTTTGAATGTACTCGCAAACATTAAGGACACGGGTATAATAAATCAAACATGCTCCGGATGATTAGGTGATCACACGTTTGACACGAAATATACGAAAGGCCAAGATGCACACATATGGTTGAAATAAACGAATATAAAGTGCTGGGTACCAAACGAGTGTCTGAATGACCCCTCGAGCGAAAAAGGCAGAATAGTAATACGGGTGCCAAACGAGGGTCTGAATGACTCCTCGAGCGGAAAATGCAGAGTAGTAATACTGGTGCCAAACGAGTGTCTCAAAGACTCCTCGAGCGGAAAATGCGGAATAATAATGCTGGTGCCAAACGAGTGTCTGAAAGACTCCTCGAGCGGAAAATGCGGAATAATAATGCTGGTGCCAAACGAGTGTCTGAAAGACTCCTCGAGCGGAAAATGCGGAATAATAATGCCACAGTCGGGCGTCGAGGCGACACCACATAAAGGGCTTATATATAAAGTAAGAAAATAAGAACACGCCACAGTCGGACGTTTGCGCGACGTCTCATAAAGGGCTTATAAGAGAGTAATCACAGTGAATATCCAGGAGGTAGAACCATCCCAGGGATACCCCATAATATACGTAATATAAATGGTTAGTCCAAAATAATAAAGATCACAATCCATACGTGCCATACTCATAAACAATATTTAGTACAGTCGTTTCTCCATCCGAAAACCGATAATTTAGTCGAGCCGTATCTCCATCCGAATACTGTTACTACGATCCAGTTAGCCGTGTCTCCATCCGAAAAACCGAAAATATGGTCTAGTCAAACCGTATCTCCATCCGAATACCGTCACTAGACTCAACTCAGACTGTGGTCTCTACTCAAGAACATGACTATCCAACAGGATGTATCCTCTGCAGAGGGAGTACCATTTTCCACGAGTAACGGGTTTACTTAGTCCCTCGGGACTAATTCCGTCTACGGTCTTTTAATTGAAAACACACCTGACCTGCACACACCAGCTTAACTCACCAGTGTCTGGAATCACCCACGACACCTGCCAAGCAAAACTCTAAGTGGGGAGGCTACAACCTCGACGTAGCATGGGATCACAAAATTTATACCGCGCGCAAACTGGGGAAGCTATCCCCTTCGGCTGCAACCGAAACACCCATGCCCCCGGACCGGATGACTGGCTTTAATCCATGGCCATGGGACCCTCATCACGGCCTCTCTGTACGGTGTGTGCTTTGGAAAGGGGTTGACAACCTACTGAACCATACCCTGTCCCCTGCAGGGACAAGTGGTGGTACCAACAAAAAGGAAGCTATTGATCAAGACTCGGTCTACAACCGACTCAGGTGGTCCAAGTATCCACCAACAACATTACCACTAGTGAAATAAATCACCACTCCTCGAGCCTCACCAAGCCGTACCGGGCATACTCGTCTCGACGAGGGACTAGGGACAAGCTCGTGTCTACCCAAGACCACGACTTTCCCGGCTTCCTACCGGTGTGCAAGAGAAGCTCACGAGGATGACCCAAATCATTAGTGTATCCATTGCTGACCACAAAACAACTCCAAATTGCACTCATGCACGAGACCATATCGATACATAAAGCTATCACATACTCCAAGTCCAAAGGTGTTGTGATCGTATGAAAACACCACAACAAAAATATTATGCCAGAGTTCAGAAATGCTTGCCTTCCAGAGTATGCATAGGATGCACTTTTTGGAAGCTTTCCTTTTCCTCCAAAAATCCTATTTTGCAAAATACACAAATAACAAATATTTCAAACACAGTACCAAAACCTGTCTCAAATATTTTTGAAATAAATCTTAAAATAAACTAGATGAAATTTGAGAGAGGTAGGAAAAAGAATCAACTCATTTGGAGTTTTATTTTAAAAGTTATAGCGAGTCAAAGTTTGGTCAAACTCTGTTTTTAAATAAAACCAGAAAAAGAAAACGATTCAGAAGAAAAATGCGCTTTCGCAGTAGAGGAGACGCACTCGGGAGTTTGCGCCTCCACTTAAACAGAGAGAGGGCGGCTGCACGGGTCACTGACAGTGGGTCCAGAGGGCCCACTGGTCAGGTTTGACCGTTTCTTCCCTCCTTCTCCTCTCTTCTGCCCGACGGGAGCGGGGCTCCGGCGATCGCCGTCGACGAGCGGCAGCGCCTCACAGGCATCCAAGGGCGGGGATGGAACGGCTAGACCGAGGCGGTCCTCTAGGTGGTGGTTGGGTCGACGGAGGTGGCAGGAATCGCCAGCGGCGAGCTCCGCGGCGGAGGAAAGCTACGGTGGTGAAGTGACATTGGTGCTCCGGTGGTCTCCGATCGAAGTTGAGTAGCTGGGCAGCTCCGCAAGGACTAGAGGGAGCGACTGGTGGTGTTGGATTGGTGGGGGAGGGCTTGGCTGCGACGAACGGCACTGGATTGCGGCGGCGACCGAACTTGCCGGAGTTGAGGAAGATGGCCACTACGGGTCGATCTACTGCGTGGGAAGCTCTACGGGGAGTGCCTGGTGTCGCCTGAGTGCTCGGAGGGGCTCGGGGTTCCTTTTTATAGCGTGACGGGGCTGGCTCCGCGGCGGCAGAAGATAAGATCGCCGGCGACCACTTTCCTGTAGTTGCAGGGCATCGTGGAGGCGACGAAAGCGTGCCGACGAGCGGGAGGATAAGACGGCCTGAGCTCTGGGGCAGCTGGCGTGCGCTGGCGGTTTGGGCGGCGCTGTCCGCGGCGGAATCTGCTGCCGACGCCGGCGTGCTGCCAAGGCGGCGCTGCAGGGTGCCAGGGGAAGCTTGGAGTGTACTGGAGAGAGGGCGAGTGCGTGGCGGGGTTCGGCAGGCGGGCAGGGGTCAGAGATGGGACGCGACAAGGGCGGCAGTGCGGTGTGTCGGCGTAGTGCGCGCGCGTGCAAAACGTGCGCTCTGGGCGCGCCCAGAGCACGCACGGCACCTGTTCGACGAAATGCCAGCGCGCTCTAGAGCTCGAGGGTGGAGCTGGCGCTGCACAGGATGGAGGTAGGGGTAACAAGGCACTCAGTGGACAAGGTGGATCGGTCAGGGGTTCAATCCCATAATGCAAACCAGAGAGCTTGCCAAAAAGGACTGTGCACACCAGGTGTTCGACAGAATGCCAGATGCACTTAGGCAATTCTTGGAGTTGCCAAAATCTCCAGATCAGTGTCTCTTTAGATGCAGGAGATGGTGGTAAGGTTAGTTTGGCAAAAACAGAAAGTTGATAGTGCAAGTTTTGCAAAACTCTAGTTTTGGGCAGAAAGAAAAAGGGTTTAGAACATGCATTTCAAAGCCTCCAATGAGCCCAATCTCCTGGACTTAAGAGTTTGGTAGGGAGGGCTACTAGTAGGAAAAAGCTCAGGGTTACTAGAGCAAAGAAAAATAAGGTTGCAGTACAAATCACCAAATTGGGTCAGAATGCAAAAGAGGTTGATCCACTCAAATTTTTCAAAGAACATCACTGGGTTTTTGATTGAAGATGAATTGTATACATCCATTGACATCTCCAAACACTTGGAAGAATTTTTAGAAGAATATTTAAAAGGGTTGTAGTGCAAAAGTGCCTACTGGACCAGATTGGAAAAGTTGGTGTAGAGTTCAAAATCCCCAATGACCAAAAGATGTTTTTGCATAAAAGTGATGTGGGAACATCACATGACATCCCCAAATTTTGGTGGAAAATTTGAATGCATTTGCCAAATGTTTGTAGTGCAAATAGGCTCCAAATGCAAAAGAAATCATTTTATAAGAACAAAGTTTTGAGAAAGTAAATCTTGCAACATTTGAATCCACTGATAAATAATTGTTTTATTATAGAGAGAAATCAAGTCCAACAATACCTTTGAAGGTTTTTCCCACAAGAGGTATAAATCCAAAATCACAAAAGGTAAAACTTGACAATTGGAAAAGTTTTATTACCTGGCAACATTTTAATAAATAAAAAGAAGGCCAAAATTTTGGGGGTGTCACAACACTACCCCCCTTAAGAAAAATCTCGTCCTCGAGATTTGTTAAAAGTTGTTTTGAACAAGAATTTGTTTTGAAATAAAATTGTTTTTATCAAAGAAATTCTTCAAGTGCACAAAAACAAAACGGCTACAGTGAGAGGGCAATAAGTGGTGTAAAACCACAGTGTGGTACACTGGCGAAGCGTGGAAAAAAATCCACGGTTAGGGAAAAATGAGATATTTCTACGCAGATACAGTAATTTAGGATAAATTCTAAATTACTAAAATACGCTGGTTGCACCCGAGAGCATAGTGCTCTCTCTGGCTGACAGGTGGGCCTAGGGCCCACTGTCGGCCTCTTCTCCTACCTCTGGCTCTCTCTTCTCTCTCGCGCGCTCTCCCGCGCTTCCTCCACCGGCGATGCCTAGCTCGTAGGGCATCGAGGCCGTACCGTGGTAGTGCGCGGCGTGCTAGCTGCCGGTGCAGCGTGCACTCACCTCGCGGGCCAGGGCGCTGTCGGCACTGCTCGCGGACTCGCCTCCGAACACCGGCGGCCGAGCGACGAGTGACGCTGGTGGACCTCGCCCACCGTACACCGATCTCGGGCTATAAAACGATCGCGGTGCTCCTCTCTTCTTCCTCACACCTGGCCTCGCTTCCACTTCTCCATCCTTCTCCTCCATAGCTGCTGGCAGGAGCTCGAGCCGAGGCTCTAATGGCGGAGGCAATGCCGGACTGGTATGTGGTCCTGGTGTGTGGAGGCTTGGCGGTGCTGCTGGGGTTCTCCGTGCTCCTGTGCGCGATGATCCTGGATGATCGTCGTGATGCTGCCGCTCGAGTGTTAGCTCTTCGCGGTGGCGGCGATCACGTGGATTAGGCGCGGCATAGGGGCTGACTGCTGTCGGTCCGCTGGGGCAGCTTGCGCTCGAATGAACACTCACAAATCTCTCTTACTGAGACTGTGGTGTCCTCGAGTGTGGTTAGATAGGCGCAAAAATGTGCTCAGGGATTTGTAATGGCGCTCGGGGTCGAGTGGTGGCTGCTGAGAGTTTGCTGTTACGATGACGTGCGAATAAAAATCTATGTCGTGAAAATGCATATATACGCAGCAATAACTCGGGGGAAAGAAATCTCCTCGAAAACATGTTGCGAGAGAAAAATAATTAGAACCGACCTAACAGCAGTAAAACTGCTCACAAAACAGGAACTAAGGAAAAATCGGATCCGTCGCACAAATTTTTTACGAACATGCTGTAACACACAAATACAAGTACTGGGACAATAAATACATCGGAGGCGTTTACATGGAAAACGGTAAAAAGACAGGGTCCTGAGAGAATGCCTCTGGCACTGGGGCACACTCCTCTTCTATCGGGGGAAGCGGGTTGACCAGTCGATGAATGCGCCCTTCTTGGTCGGGCCTCAGTGGTCTGCCAATAGCGATCCGAGGATTTAAATCAGCGAGGCTCTGGAGATAACCCATTACTCGCTGAGTTAAACGCTCCTGAGCGATGACGTACTGGGCAAGGTTGGCCAGTACTGGATCTCTCTCAATGCGCCCACCGGGAAAAGATGCAACTTCTCCGGGTGCTGCACGACTCGGAAAATAATAGTACCCACGCTCACTGGCATAGGGCACCGCGAATCGAAGACGGGTGAGCGCCTCGTATGCGGCAGCTTCTATGGCCATATGCGGAGTCGGCATGGATTTCCCCACGAAGGAGACTTCCGTTGGATCTTGGTTTGGGTATGCGGGAGGGATGTGCACCACTGCCCAATATTTTGAGGTGGATGGAGTGATCCTCGATTTGAGCAACTCGTACTGGGGTGGACGGGTGGCGCTCATAGTACTGCAGGTAAAGTCCCACAATAACTTGACAAAACTGCCCGGGGTCGCGTCTGGGGTTCTCAGATAAATACTGGGGGTCGACATGGCAAGGAATGGCTGTGAGGGCTGCGCACAAAGGTGAGGGGTGCTTGGCAAGGTCACGAAGTGGCCTTTATATAGCACCGGGGCTAGGATTAATTACTGGAGAAAAAGTGACTGGATGTCGACCCTATTCTCGGGTCAACGCCACAGATATACATATCACATACAGGTGACGCATTACTGTGGGTGCCGACGGGGTTGGTCTTGGTAGCTGCGCCCGAGATATAATAATGCAACTATACGCCAACGTACACATGCATAGCCACTACTCCAAAAAAAAGAGCGCTCAAACAGACAGCATGTAACAAAAGCGATACAAGGCCACACATTACAAAGCGTAGGAAAACTAAGGCTCGATACAACTTTGAGCGACTTAGTCTACTTCGTTAATGTCTAAGTGGGCAGGCCTTGCGGACGCCGATGCTTCTCCACGGTTCTCACCGTCGGGATTTGCTGGCTGAGGCTGAGGTACTGCAGAGTCGGGGAAATGGTGATGACCATCGCGGGGGTTGTTGGCCACAATCCCGTTGGAATGGGTTCCCAAAAGGCGACGAAGCGCTTCTGGGGTCACCAAAGTGCTCTGGTTGAGGGCTGGCGCAGACCTCAAGGGATCGATCGGGTGTCCGAACAGCACGACTGGGTTGTCGGTGTCGGGCTCCGCTTCTCTTCTCGCCGGGGCTCGGCGAACCAGCTCTCCACGAGCTGCGATCAGATCGAGAGTGACCTGATCGAACAGTTGCTCCAGTGCGCTTACATAGCGCACCAGATGCAATAGCGCAGGATCCGTCTCATGATCTCCGTTGGCAACCTGGGGTGGCCTACCATACCCGTCACGACTGGGGTAGTAGTAGAACGAGCGACAGTTAACTCTGGGCGACAAGTGCCGGAGTTGAACTATAGCTTCTCGGTCTGCCAGTTGGATGGCTTGTGGCTCAAAGGAAGTTGTCCTTCCAGTGAACCTGTAGGGGCGTTCTGGCGACAGACCCCTACCGTAGATGTGCACAGTGGCCCAGTACTGACGGCTTTCACCGTACATGGGTCCCTGGTACACAACATACTCAGGAGGCTCTTCTAACGCATAGGCACGGCGGGTGAGGTTTGCGAGCACGGTGACAAAACCTCCAAGGTTGGTCGCTGTGGTCTCATTGTGAACAATGGGACCAGGCATCGTGGCTGGGTTTGGGGGAAAGAGGCTGTGCTGTGCCGTGGCTAGCGTGCCCTTTTTATAGGGAAAGGGGATGGAGTCTTCCTCCGCACGCTTGCGATAGAGACGGGTTGGGTGTCGGTCACTGGCGCGTGATCGACGGGCTAGGCTGATAAGTTGGGCACCGTCCGCCGAAAAGGGCGTCGGATCACTGTGGGGCTACCTTACGCGGGAAGCTTGACCGGGGTTAGGTTAAGGTCTGGTGGTTTGGGTTAACCTAGGTTTATTGACCTGGCTAGGATAGGATTAGCCAATGGTCAGCCTGGCTCTGATACCAAGTCTGTCACGACCGGATTTTGGGATATAAATTCCCAGAAAAACGGCCTGTGTGCTCACCAGCCCCAGGATTACTGTTAGCTGATGAGGCACCAACTTGATACAAGAATTCCAAGCAAGTACAAAAATATGTAGTACAAGACCATTTAGGCCTAGGAGTACAACATTTGGTTTGCTAGTGGTTGATGGCGGAAGCGGTCTGTGGTTCATCTGCGTCTATGGGACTCCATTTCCCACAAGAACAGCTGACCAGGATAACTCCTATCTTCACGAGGCTGCAAAAGTCAACACGTAGGTTCCGAGGTTGTCACCACGGTGCTCATCTCCAAGCGAGGAATCTGGCCAAGACAATAGCCAGGGACAAGCCAGTGAGTACGTTTGAATGTACTCGCAAACATTAAGGACACGGGTATAATAAATCAAACATGCTCCGGATGATTAGGTGATCACACGTTTGACACGAAATATACGAAAGGCCAAGATGCACACATATGGTTGAAATAAACGAATATAAAGTGCTGGGTACCAAACGAGTGTCTGAATGACCCCTCGAGCGAAAAAGGCAGAATAGTAATACGGGTGCCAAACGAGGGTCTGAATGACTCCTCGAGCGGAAAATGCAGAGTAGTAATACTGGTGCCAAACGAGTGTCTGAAAGACTCCTCGAGCAGAAAATGCGGAATAATAATGCTGGTGCCAAACGAGTGTCTGAAAGACTCCTCGAGCGGAAAATGCGGAATAATAATGCTGGTGCCAAACGAGTGTCTGAAAGACTCCTCGAGCGGAAAATGCGGAATAATAATGCCACAGTCGGGCGTCGAGGCGACACCACATAAAGGGCTTATATATAAAGTAAGAAAATAAGAACACGCCACAGTCGGACGTTTGCGCGACGTCTCATAAAGGGCTTATAAGAGAGTAATCACAGTGAATATCCAGGAGGTAGAACCATCCCAGGGATACCCAATAATATACGTAATATAAATGGTTAGTCCAAAATAATAAAGATCACAATCCATACGTGCCATACTCATAAACAATATTTAGTACAGTCGTTTCTCCATCCGAAAACCGATAATTTAGTCGAGCCGTATCTCCATCCGAATACTGTTACTACGATCCAGTTAGCCGTGTCTCCATCCGAAAAACCGAAAATATGGTCTAGTCAAACTGTATCTCCATCCGAATACCGTCACTAGACTCAACTCAGACTGTGGTCTCTACTCAAGAACATGACTATCCAACAGGATGTATCCTCTGCAGAGGGAGTACCATTTTCCACGAGTAACGGGTTTACTTAGTCCCTCGGGACTAATTCCGTCTACGGTCTTTTAATTGAAAACACACCTGACCTGCACACACCAGCTTAACTCACCAGTGTCTGGAATCACCCACGACACCTGCCAAGCAAAACTCTAAGTGGGGAGGCTACAACCTCGACGTAGCATGGGATCACAAAATTTATACCGCGCGCAAACTGGGGAAGCTATCCCCTTCGGCTACAACCGAAACACCCATGCCCCCGGACCGGATGACTGGCTTTAATCCATGGCCATGGGACCCTCATCACGGCCTCTCTGTACGGTGTGTGCTTTGGAAAGGGGTTGACAACCTACTGAACAATACCCTGTCCCCTGCAGGGACAAGTGGTGGTACCAACAAAAAGGAAGCTATTGATCAAGACTCGGTCTACAACCGAGTCAGGTGGTCCAAGTATCCACCAACAACATTACCACTAGTGAAATAAATCACCACTCCTCGAGCCTCACCAAGCCGTAACGGGCATACTCGTCTCGACGAAGGACTAGGGACAAGCTCGTGTCTACCCAAGACCACGACTTTCCCGGCTTCCTACCGGTGTGCAAGAGGAGCTCACGAGGATGACCCAAATCATTAGTGTATCCATTGCTGACCACAAAACAACTCCAAATTGCACTCATGCACGAGACCATATCGATACATAAAGCTATCACATACTCCAAGTCCAAAGGTGTTGTGATCGTATCAAAACACCACAACAAAAATATTATGCCAGAGTTCAGAAATGCTTGCCTTCCAGAGTATGCATAGGATGCACTTTTTGGAAGCTTTCCTTTTCCTCCAAAAATCCTATTTTGCAAAATACACAAATAACAAATATTTCAAACACAGTACCAAAACCTGTCTCAAATATTTTTGAAACAAATCTTAAAATAAACTAGATGAAATTTGAGAGAGGTAGGAAAAAGAATCAACTCATTTGGAGTTTTATTTTAAAAGTTATAGCCAGTCAAAGTTTGGTCAAACTCTGTTTTTAAATAAAACCAGAAAAAGAAAACGATTCAGAAGAAAAATGCGCTTTTGCAGTAGAGGAGACGCACTCGGGAGTTTGCGCCTCCACTTAAACAGAGAGAGGGCGGCTGCGCGGGTCACTGACAGTGGGTCCAGAGGGCCCACTGGTCAGGTTTGACCGTTTCTTCCCTCCTTCTCCTCTCTTCTGCCCGACGGGAGCGGGGCTCCGGCGATCGCCGTCGACGAGCGGCAGCGCCTCACGGGCATCCAAGGGCGGGGATGGAACGGCTAGACCGAGGCGGTCCTCTAGGTGGTGGTCGGGTCGATGGAGGTGGCAGGAATCGCCGGCGGCGAGCTCCGCGGCGGAGGAAAGCTACGGTGGTGAAGTGACATTGATGCTCCGGTGGTCTCCGATCGAAGTTGAGTAGCTGGGCAGCTCCGCAAGGACCAGAGGGAGCGACTGGTGGTGTTGGATTGGTGGGGGAGGGCTTGGCTGCGACGAACGGCACTGGATTGCGGCGGCGACCGAACTTGCCGGAGTTGAGGAAGATGGCCACTACGGGTCGATCTACTGCGTGGGAAGCTCTACGGGGAGTGCCTGGTGTCGCCTGAGTGCTCGGAGGGGCTCGGGGTTCCTTTTTATAGCGTGACGGGGCTGGCTCCGCGGCGGCAGAAGATAAGATCGCCGGCGACCACTTTCCTGTAGTTGCAGGGCATCGTGGAGGCGACGAAAGCGTGCCGACGAGCGGGAGGATAAGCACGGCCTGAGCTCTGGGGCAGCTGGCGTGCGCTGGCGGTTTGGGCGGCGCTGTCCGCAGCGGAATCTACTGCCGACGCCGGCGTGCTGCCAAGGCGGCGCTGCAGGGTGCCAGGGGGAGCTTGGAGTGTACTGGAGAGAGGGCGAGTGCGTGGCGGGGTTCGGCAGGCGGGCAGGGGTCAGAGATGGGACACGACAAGGGCGGCAGTGCGGTGTGTCGGCGTAGTGCGCGCGCGTGCAAAACGTGCGCTCTGGGCGCGCCCAGAGCACGCACGGCACCTGTTCGACGAAATGCCAGCGCGCTCTAGAGCTCGAGGGTGGAGCTGGCGCTGCACAGGATGGAGGTAGGGGTAACAAGGCACTCAGTGGACAAGGTGGATCGGTCAGGGGTTCAAGCCCATAATGCAAACCAGAGAGCTTGCCAAAAAAGACTGTGCACACCAGGTGTTCGACAGAATGCCAGATGCACTAGGCAACTCTTGGAGTGGCCAAAATCTCCAGATCAGTGTCTCTTTAGATGTAGGAGATGGTGGTAAGGTTAGTTTGGCAAAAACAGAAAGTTGATAGTGCAAGTTTTGCAAAACTCCAGTTTTGGGCAGAAAGAAAAAGGGTTTAGAACATGCATTTCAAAGCCTCCAATGAGCCCAATCTCCTAGACTTAAGAGTTTGGTAGGGAGGGCTACTAGTAGGAAAAAGCTCAGGGTTACTAGAGCAAAGAAACATAAGGTTGCAGTACAAATCACCAAATTGGGTCAGAATGCAAAAGAGGTTGATCCACTCAAATTTTTCAAAGAACATCACTGGGTTTTTGATTGAAGATGAATTGTATACATCCATTGACATCTCCAAACACTTGGAAGAATTTTTAGAAGAATATTTAAAAGGGTTGTAGTGCAAAAGTGCCTACTGGACCAGATTGGAAAAGTTGGTGTAGAGTTCAAAATCCCCAATGACCAAAAGATGTTTTTGCATAAAAGTGATGTGGGAACATCACATGACATCCCCAAATTTTGGTGGAAAATTTGAATGCATTTGCCAAATGTTTGTAGTGCAAATAGGCTCCAAATGCAAAAGAAATCATTTTATAAGAACAAAGTTTTGAGAAAGTAAATCTTGCAACATTTGAATCCACTGATAAATAATTGTTTTATTATAGAGAGAAATCAAGTCCAACAATACCTTTGAAGGTTTTTCCCACAAGAGGTATAAATCCAAAATCACAAAAGGTAAAACTTGACAATTGGAAAAGTTTTATTACCTGGCAACATTTTAATAAATAAAAAGAAGGCCAAAATTTTGGGGGTGTCACAACACTACCCCCCTTAAGAAAAATCTCGTCCTCGAGATTTGTTAAAAGTTGTTTTGAACAAGAATTTGTTTTGAAATAAAATTGTTTTTATCAAAGAAATTCTTCAATTGCACAAAAACAAAACGGCTATAGTGAGAGGGCAATAAGTGGTGTAAAACCACAGTGTGGTACACTGGCGAAGCGTGGAAAAAAAATCCACGGTTAGGGAAAAATGAGATATTTCTACGCAGATACAGTAATTTAGGATAAATTCTAAATTACTAAAATACGCTGGTTGCACCCGAGAGCATAGTGCTCTCTCTGGCGGACAGGTGGGCCCAGGGCCCACTGTCGGCCTCTTCTCCTACCTCTGGCTCTCTCTTCTCTCTCGCGCGCTCTCCCGCGCTTCCTCCACCGGCGATGCCTAGCTCGTAGGGCATCGAGGCCGTACCGTGGTAGTGCGCGGCGTGCTAGCTGCCGGTGCAGCGTGCACTCACCTCGCGGGCCAGGGCGCTGTCGGCACTGCTCGCGGACTCGCCTCCGAACACCGGCGGCCGAGCGACGAGTGACGCTGGTGGACCTCGCCCACCGTACACCGATCTCGGGCTATAAAATGATCGCGGTGCTCCTCTCTTCTTCCTCACACCTGGCCTCGCTTCCACTTCTCCATCCTTCTCCTCCATAGCTGCTGGCAGGAGCTCGAGCCGAGGCTCTAATGGCGGAGGCAATGCCGGACTGGTATGTGGTCCTGGTGTGTGGAGGCTTGGCGGTGCTGCTGGGGTTCTCCGTGCTCCTGTGCGCGATGATCCTGGATGATCGTCGTGATGCTGCCGCTCGAGTGTTAGCTCTTCGCGGTGGCGGCGATCACGTGGATTAGGCGCGGCATCGGGGCTGACTGCTGTCGGTGCGCTGGGGCAGCTTGCGCTCGAATGAACACTCACAAATCTCTCTTACTGAGACTGTGGTGTCCTCGAGTGTGGTTAGATAGGCGCAAAAATGTGCTCAGGGATTTGTAATGGCGCTCGAGGTCGAGTGGTGGCTGCTGAGAGTTTGCTATTACGATGACGTGCGAATAAAAATCTATGTCGTGAAAATGCATATATACGCAGCAATAACTCGGGGGAAAGAAATCTCCTCGAAAACATGTTGCGAGAGAAAAATAATTAGAACCGAACTAACAGCAGTAAAACTGCTCACAAAACAGGAACTAGGGAAAAATCGGATCCGTCGCACAAATTTTTTACGAACATGCTGTAACACACAAATACAAGTACTGGGACAATAAATACATCGGAGGCGTTTACATGGAAAACGGTAAAAAGACAGGGTCCTGAGAGAATGCCTCTGGCACTGGGGCACACTCCTCTTCTATCGGGGGAAGCGGGTTGACCAGTCGATGAATGCGCCCTTCTTGGTCGGGCCTCAGTGGTCTGCCAATAGCGATCCGAGGATTTAAATCAGCGAGGCTCTGGAGATAACCCATTACTCGCTGAGTTAAACGCTCCTGAGTGATGACGTACTGGGCAAGGTTGGCCAGTACTGGATCTCTCTCAATGCGCCCACCGGGAAAAGATGCAACTTCTCCGGGTGCTGCACGACTCGGAAAATAATAGTACCCACGCTCACTGGCATAGGGCACCACGAATCGAAGACGGGTGAGCGCCTCGTATGCGGCAGCTTCTATGGCCATATGCGGAGTCGGCATGGATTTCCCCACGAAGGAGACTTCCGTTGGATCTTGGTTTGGGTATGCGGGAGGGATGTGCACCACTGCCCAATATTTCGAGGTGGATGGAGTGATCCTCGATTTGAGCAACTCGTACTGGGGTGGACGGGTGGCGCTCATAGTACTGCAGGTAAAGTCCCACAATAACTTGACAAAACTGCCCGGGGTCGCGTCTGGGGTTCTCAGATAAATACTGGGGGTCGACATGGCAAGGAATGGCTGTGAGCGCTGCGCACAAAGGTGAGGGGTGCTCGGCAAGGTCACGAAGTGGCCTTTATATAGCACCGGGGCTAGGATTAATTACTGGAGAAAAAGTGACTGGATGTCGACCCTATTCTCGGGTCAACGCCACAGATATACATATCACATACAGGTGACGCATTACTGTGGGTGCCGACGGGGTTGGTCTTGGTAGCTGCGCCCGAGATATAATAATGCAACTATACGCCAACGTACACATGCATAGCCACTACTCCAAAAAAAAGAGCGCTCAAACAGACAGCATGTAACAAAAGCGATACAAGGCCACACATTACAAAGCGTAGGAAAACTAAGGCTCGATACAACTTTGAGCGACTTAGTCTACTTCGTTAATGTCTAAGTGGGCTGGCCTTGCGGACGCCGATGCTTCTCCACGGTTCTCGCCGTCGGGATTTGCTGGCTGAGGCTGAGGTACTGCAGAGTCGGGGAAATGGTGATGACCATCGCGGGGGTTGTTGGCCACAATCCCGTTGGAATGGGTTCCCAAAAGGCGACGAAGCGCTTCTGGGGTCACCAAAGTGCTCTGGTTGAGGGCTGGCGCAGACCTCAAGGGATCGATCGGGTGTCCGAACAGCACGACTGGGTTGTCAGTGTCGGGCTCCGCTTCTCTTCTCGCCGGGGCTCGGCGAACCAGCTCTCCACGAGCTGCGATCAGATCGAGAGTGACCTGATCGAATAGTTGCTCCAGTGCGCTTACATAGCGCACCAGATGCAATAGCGCAGGATCCGTCTCATGGTCTCCGTTGGCAACCTGGGGCGGCCTACCATACCCGTCACGACTGGGGTAGTAGTAGAACGAGCGACAGTTAACTCTGGGCGACAAGTGCCGGAGTTGAACTATAGCTTCTCGGTCTGCCAGTTGGATGGCTTGTGGCTCAAAGGAAGTTGTCCTTCCAGTGAACCTGTAGGGGCGTTCTGGCGACAGACCCCTACCGTAGATGTGCACAGTGGCCCAGTACTGACGGCTTTCACCGTACATGGGTCCCTGGTACACAACATACTCAGGAGGCTCTTCTAACGCATAGGCATGGCGGGTGAGGTTTGCGAGCACGGTGACAAAACCTCCAAGGTTGGTCGCTGTGGTCTCATTGTGAACAATGGGACCAGGCATCGTGGCTGGGTTTGGCGGAAAGAGGCTGTGCTGTGCCGTGGCTAGCGTGCCCTTTTTATAGGGAAAGGGGATGGAGTCTTCCTCCGCACGCTTGCGATAGAGACGGGTTGGGTGTCGGTCACTGGCGCATGATCGACGGGCAAGGCTGATAGGTTGGGCACCGTCCGCCGAAAAGGGCGTCGGATCACTGTGGGGCTACCTTACGCAGGAAGCTTGACCGGGGTTAGGTTAAGGTCTGGTGGTTTGGGTTAACCTAGGTTTATTGACCTGGCTAGGATAGGATTAGCCAATGGTCAGCCTGGCTCTGATACCAAGTCTGTCACGACCGGATTTTGGGATATAAATTCCCAGAAAAACGGCCTGTGTGCTCACCAGCCCCAGGATTACTGTTAGCTGATGAGGCACCAACTTGATACAAGAATTCCAAGCAAGTACAAAAATATGTAGTACAAGACCATTTAGGCCTAGGAGTACAACATTTGGTTTGCTAGTGGTTGATGGCGGAAGCGGTCTGTGGTTCATCTGCGTCTATGGGACTCCATTTCCCACAAGAACAGCTGACCAGGATAACTCCTATCTTCGCGAGGCTGCAAAAGTCAACACGTAGGTTCCGAGGTTGTCACCACGGTGCTCATCTCCAAGCGAGGAATCTGGCCAAGACAATAGCCAGGGACAAGCCAGTGAGTACGTTTGAATGTACTCGCAAACATTAAGGACACGGGTATAATAAATCAAACATGCTCCGGATGATTAGGTGATCACACGTTTGACACGAAATATACGAAAGGCCAAGATGCACACATATGGTTGAAATAAACGAATATAAAGTGCTGGGTACCAAACGAGTGTCTGAATGACCCCTCGAGCGAAAAAGGCAGAATAGTAATACGGGTGCCAAACGAGGGTCTGAATGACTCCTCGAGCGGAAAATGCAGAGTAGTAATACTGGTGCCAAACGAGTGTCTGAAAGACTCCTCGAGCGGAAAATGCGGAATAATAATGCTGGTGCCAAACGAGTGTCTGAAAGACTCCTCGAGCGGAAAATGCGGAATAATAATGCTGGTGCCAAACGAGTGTCTGAAAGACTCCTCGAGCGGAAAATGCGGAATAATAATGCCACAGTCGGGCGTCGAGGCGACACCACATAAAGGGCTTATATATAAAGTAAGAAAATAAGAACACGCCACAGTCGGACGTTTGCGCGACGTCTCATAAAGGGCTTATAAGAGAGTAATCACAGTGAATATCCAGGAGGTAGAACCATCCCAGGGATACCCAATAATATACGTAATATAAATGGTTAGTCCAAAATAATAAAGATCACAATCCATACGTGCCATACTCATAAACAATATTTAGTACAGTCGTTTCTCCATCCGAAAACCGATAATTTAGTCGAGCCGTATCTCCATCCGAATACCGTTACTACGATCCAGTTAGCCGTGTCTCCATCCTAAAAACCGATAATATGGTCTAGTCAAACCGTATCTCCATCCGAATACCGTCACTAGACTCAACTCAGACTGTGGTCTCTACTCAAGAACATGACTATCCAACAGGATGTATCCTCTGCAGAGGGAGTACCATTTTCCACGAGTAACGGGTTTACTTAGTCCCTCGGGACTAATTCCGTCTACGGTCTTTTAATTGAAAACACACCTGACCTGCACACACCAGCTTAACTCACCAGTGTCTGGAATCACCCACGACACCTGCCAAGCAAAACTCTAAGTGGGGAGGCTACAACCTCGACGTAGCATGGGATCACAAAATTTATACCGCGCGCAAACTGGGGAAGCTATCCCCTTCGGCTACAACCGAAACACCCATGCCCCCGGACCGGATGACTGGCTTTAATCCATGGCCATGGGACCCTCATCACGGCCTCTCTGTACGGTGTGTGCTTTGGAAAGGGGTTGACAACCTACTGAACCATACCCTGTCCCCTGCAGGGACAAGTGGTGGTACCAACAAAAAGGAAGCTATTGATCAAGACTCGGTCTGCAACCGACTCAGGTGGTCCAAGTATCCACCAACAACATTACCACTAGTGAAATAAATCACCACTCCTCGAGCCTCACCAAGCCGTACCGGGCATACTTGTCTCGACGAGGGACTAGGGACAAGCTCGTGTCTACCCAAGACCACGACTTTCCCGGCTTCCTACCGGTGTGCAAGAGAAGCTCACGAGGATGACCCAAATCATTAGTGTATCCATTGCTGACCACAAAACAACTCCAAATTGCACTCATGCACTAGACCATATCGATACATAAAGCTATCACATACTCCAAGTCCAAAGGTGTTGTGATCATATCAAAACACCACAACAAAAATATTATGCCAGAGTTCAGAAATGCTTGCCTTCCAGAGTATGCATAGGATGCACTTTTTGGAAGCTTTCCTTTTCCTCCAAAAATCCTATTTTGCAAAATACACAAATAACAAATATTTCAAACACAGTACCAAAACCTGTCTCAAATATTTTTGAAATAAATCTTAAAATAAACTAGATGAAATTTGAGAGAGGTAGGAAAAAGAATCAACTCATTTGGAGTTTTATTTTAAAAGTTATAGCGAGTCAAAGTTTGGTCAAACTCTGTTTTTAAATAAAACCAGAAAAAGAAAACGATTCAGAAGAAAAATGCGCTTTCGCAGTAGAGGAGACGCACTCGGGAGTTTGCGCCTCCACTTAAACAGAGAGAGGGCGGCTGCGCGGGTCACTGACAGTGGGTCCAGAGGGCCCACTGGTCAGGTTTGACCGTTTCTTCCCTCCTTCTCCTCTCTTCTGCCCGACGGGAGCGGGGCTCCGGCGATCGCCGTCGACGAGCGGCAGCGCCTCACGGGCATCCAAGGGCGGGGATGGAATGGCTAGACCGAGGCGGTCCTCTAGGTGGTGGTTGGGTCGACGGAGGTGGCAGGAATCGCCGGCGGCGAGCTCCGCGGCGGAGGAAAGCTACGGTGGTGAAGTGACATTGGTGCTCCGGTGGTCTCCGATCGAAGTTGAGTAGCTGGGCAGCTCCGCAAGGACCAGAGGGAGCGACTGGTGGTGTTGGATTGGTGGGGGAGGGCTTGGCTGTGACGAACGGCACTGGATTGCGGCGGCGACCGAACTTGCCGGAGTTGAGGAAGATGGCCACTACGGGTCGATCTACTGCGTGGGAAGCTCTACGGGGAGTGCCTGGTGTCGCCTGAGTGCTCGGAGGGGCTCGGGGTTCCTTTTTATAGCGTGACGGGGCTGGCTCCGCGGCGGCAGAAGATAAGATCGCCGGCGACCACTTTCCTGTAGTTGCAGGGCATCATGGAGGCGACGAACGCGTGCCGACGAGCGGGAGGATAAGCACGGCCTGAGCTCTGGGGCAGCTGGCGTGCGCTGGCGGTTTGGGCGGCGCTGTCCGCGGCGGAATCTGCTGCCGACGCCGGCGTGCTGCCAAGGCGGCGCTGCAGGGTGCCAGGGGGAGCTTGGAGTGTACTGGAGAGAGGGCGAGTGCGTGGCGGGGTTCGGCAGGCGGGCAGGGGTCAGAGATGGGACGCGACAAGGGCGGCAGTGCGGTGTGTCGGCGTAGTGCGCGCGCGTGCAAAACGTGCGCTCTGGGCGCGCCCAGAGCACGCACGGCACCTGTTCGACGAAATGCCAGCGCGCTCTAGAGCTCGAGGGTGGAGGTGGCGCTGCACAGGATGGAGGTAGGGGTAACAAGGCACTCAGTGGACAAGGTGGATCGGTCAGGGGTTCAAGCCCATAATGCAAACCAGAGAGCTTGCCAAAAAGGACTGTGCACACCAGGTGTTCGACAGAATGCCAGATGCACTTAGGCAACTCTTGGAGTGGCCAAAATCTCCAGATCAGTGTCTCTTTAGATCCAGGAGTTGGTGGTAAGGTTAGTTTGGCAAAAACAGAAAGTTGATAGTGCAAGTTTTGCAAAACTCCAGTTTTGGGCAGAAAGAAAAAGGGTTTAGAACATGCATTTCAAAGCCTCCAATGAGCCCAATCTCCTGGACTTAAGAGTTTGGTAGGGAGGGCTACTAGTAGGAAAAAGCTCAGGGTTACAAGAGCAAAGAAACATAAGGTTGCAGTACAAATCACCAAATTGGGTCAGAATGCAAAAGAGGTTGATCCACTCAAATTTTTCAAAGAACATCACTGGGTTTTTGATTGAAGATGAATTGTATACATCCATTGACATCTCCAAACACTTGGAAGAATTTTTAGAAGAATATTTAAAAGGGTTGTAGTGCAAAAGTGCCTACTGGACCAGATTGGAAAAGTTGGTGTAGAGTTCAAAATCCCCAATGACCAAAAGATGTTTTTGCATAAAAGTGATGTGGGAACATCACATGACATCCCCAAATTTTGGTGGAAAATTTGAATGCATTTGCCAAATGTTTGTAGTGCAAATAGGCTCCAAATGCAAAAGAAATCATTTTATAAGAACAAAGTTTTGAGAAAGTAAATCTTGCAACATTTGAATCCACTGATAAATAATTGTTTTATTATAAAGAGAAATCAAGTCCAACAATACCTTTGAAGGTTTTTCCCACAAGAGGTATAAATCCAAAATCACAAAAGGTAAAACTTGACAATTGGAAAAGTTTTATTACCTGGCAACATTTTAATAAATAAAAAGAAGGCCAAAATTTTGGGGGTGTCACAACACTACCCCCCTTAAGAAAAATCTCGTCCTCGAGATTTGTTAAAAGTTGTTTTGAACAAGAATTTGTTTTTAAATAGAATTGTTTTTATCAAAGAAATTCTTCAATTGCACAAAAACAAAACGGCTACAGTGAGAGGGCAATAAGTGGTGTAAAACCACAGTGTGGTACACTGGCGAAGCGTGGAAAAAAATCCACGGTTAGGGAAAAATGAGATATTTCTACGCAGATACAGTAATTTAGGATAAATTCTAAATTACTAAAATACGCTGGTTGCACCCGAGAGCATAGTGCTCTCTCTGGCTGACAGGTGGGCCCAGGGCCCACTGTCGGCCTCTTCTCCTACCTCTGGCTCTCTCTTCTCTCTCGCGCGCTCTCCCGCGCTTCCTCCACCGGCGATGCCTAGCTCGTAGGGCATCGAGGCCGTACCGTGGTAGTGCGCGGCGTGCTAGCTGCCGGTGCAGCGTGCACTCACCTCGCGGGCCAGGGCGCTGTCGGCACTGCTCGCGGACTCGCCTCCGAACACCGGCGGCCGAGCGACGAGTGACGCTGGTGGACCTCGCCCACCGTACACCGATCTCGGGCTATAAAACGATCGCGGTGCTCCTCTCTTCTTCCTCACACCTGGCCTCGCTTCCACTTCTCCATCCTTCTCCTCCATAGCTGCTGGCAGGAGCTCGAGCCGAGGCTCTAATGGCGGAGGCAATGCCGGACTGGTATGTGGTCCTGGTGTGTGGAGGCCTGGCGGTGCTGCTGGGGTTCTCCGTGCTCCTGTGCGTGATGATCCTGGATGATCGTCGTGATGCTGCCGCTCGAGTGTTAGCTCTTCGCGGTGGCGGCGATCACGTGGATTAGGCGCGGCATCGGGGCTGACTGCTGTCGGTGCGCTGGGGCAGCTTGCGCTCGAATGAACACTCACAAATCTCTCTTACTGAGACTGTGGTGTCCTCGAGTGTGGTTAGATAGGCGCAAAAATGTGCTCAGGGATTTGTAATGGCGCTCGAGGTCGAGTGGTGGCTGCTGAGAGTTTGCTGTTACGATGACGTGCGAATAAAAATCTATGTCGTGAAAATGCATATATACGCAGCAATAACTCGGGGGAAAGAAATCTCCTCGAAAACATGTTGCGAGAGAAAAATAATTAGAACCGAACTAACAGCAGTAAAACTGCTCACAAAACAGGAACTAGGGAAAAATCGGATCCGTCGCACAAATTTTTTACGAACATGCTGTAACACACAAATACAAGTACTGGGACAATAAATACATCGGAGGCGTTTACATGGAAAACGGTAAAAAGACAGGGTCCTGAGAGAATGCCTCTGGCACTGGGGCACACTCCTCTTCTATCGGGGGAAGCGGGTTGACCAGTCGATGAATGCGCCCTTCTTGGTCAGGCCTCAGTGGTCTGCCAATAGCGATCCGAGGATTTAAATCAGCGAGGCTCTGGAGATAACCCATTACTCGCTGAGTTAAACGCTCCTGAGTGATGACGTACTGGGCAAGGTTGGCCAGTACTGGATCTCTCTCAATGCGCCCACCGGGAAAAGATGCAACTTCTCCGGGTGCTGCACGACTCGGAAAATAATAGTACCCACGCTCACTGGCATAGGGCACCACGAATCGAAGACAGGTGAGCGCCTCGTATGCGGCAGCTTCTATGGCCATATGCGGAGTCGGCATGGATTTCCCCACGAAGGAGACTTCCGTTGGATCTTGGTTTGGGTATGCGGGAGGGATGTGCACCACTGCCCAATATTTCGAGGTGGATGGAGTGATCCTCGATTTGAGCAACTCGTACTGGGGTGGACGGGTGGCGCTCATAGTACTGCAGGTAAAGTCCCACAATAACTTGACAAAACTGCCCGGGGTCGCGTCTGGGGTTCTCAGATAAATACTGGGGGTCGACATGGCAAGGAATGGCTGTGAGCGCTGCGCACAAAGGTGAGGGGTGCTCGGCAAGGTCACGAAGTGGCCTTTATATAGCACCGGGGCTAGGATTAATTACTGGAGAAAAAGTGACTGGATGTCGACCCTATTCTCGGGTCAACGCCACAGATATACATATCACATACAGGTGACGCATTACTGTGGGTGCCGACGGGGTTGCTCTTGGTAGCTGCGCCCGAGATATAATAATGCAACTATACGCCAACGTACACATGCATAGCCACTACTCCAAAAAAAAAGAGCGCTCAAACAGACAACATGTAACAAAAGCGATACAAGGCCACACATTACAAACCGTAGGAAAACTAAGGCTCGATACAACTTTGAGCGACTTAGTCTACTTCGTTAATGTCTAAGTGGGCTGGCCTTGCGGACGCCGATGCTTCTCCACGGTTCTCACCGTCGGGATTTGCTGGCTGAGGCTGAGGTACTGCAGAGTCGGGGAAATGGTGATGACCATCGCGGGGGTTGTTGGCCACAATCCCGTTGGAATGGGTTCCCAAAAGGCGACGAAGCGCTTCTGGGGTCACCAAAGTGCTCTGGTTGAGGGCTGGCGCAGACCTCAACGGATCGATCGGGTGTCCGAACAGCACGACTGGGTTATCGGTGTCGGGCTCCGCTTCTCTTCTCGCCGGGGCTCGGCGAACCAGCTCTCCACGAGCTGCGATCAGATCGAGAGTGACCTGATCGAACAGTTGCTCCAGTGCGCTTACATAGCGCACCAGATGCAATAGCGCAGGATCCGTCTCGTGGTCTCCGTTGGCAACCTGGGGCGGCCTACCATACCCGTTACGACTGGGGTAGTAGTAGAACGAGCGACAGTTAACTCTGGGCGACAAGTGCCGGAGATGAACTATAGCTTCTCGGTCTGCCAGTTGGATGGCTTGTGGCTCAAAGGAAGTTGTCCTTCCAGTGAACCTGTAGGGGCGTTCTGGCGACAGACCCCTACCGTAGATGTGCGCAGTGGCCCAGTACTGACGGCTTTCACCGTACATGGGTCCCTGGTACACAACATACTCAGGAGGCTCTTCTAACGCATAGGCACGGCGGGTGAGGTTTGCGAGCACGGTGACAAAACCTCCAAGGTTGGTCGCTGTGGTCTCATTGTGAACAATGGGACCAGGCATCGTGGCTGGGTTTGGGGGAAAGAGGCTATGCTGTGCCGTGGCTAGCGTGCCCTTTTTATAGGGAAAGGGGATGGAGTCTTCCTCCACACGCTTGCGATAGAGACGGGTTGGGTGTCGGTCACTGGCGCGTGATCGACGGGCTAGGCTGATAGGTTGGGCACCGTCCGCCGAAAAGGGCGTCGGATCACTGTGGGGCTACCTTACGCGGGAAGCTTGACCGGGGTTAGGTTAAGGTCTGGTGGTTTGGGTTAACCTAGGTTTATTGACCTGGCTAGGATAGGATTAGCCAATGGTCAGCCTGGCTCTGATACCAAGTCTGTCACGACCGGATTTTGGGATATAAATTCCCAGAAAAACGGCCTGTGTGCTCACCAGCCCCAGGATTACTGTTAGCTGATGAGGCACCAACTTGATACAAGAATTCCAAGCAAGTACAAAAATATGTAGTACAAGACCATTTAGGCCTAGGAGTACAACATTTGGTTTGCTAGTGGTTGATGGCGGAAGCGGTCTGTGGTTCATCTGCGTCTATGGGACTCCATTTCCCACAAGAACAGCTGACCAGGATAACTCCTATCTTCGCGAGGCTGCAAAAGTCAACACGTAGGTTCCGAGGTTGTCACCACGGTGCTCATCTCCAAGCGAGGAATCTGGCCAAGACAATAGCCAGGGACAAGCCAGTGAGTACGTTTGAATGTACTCGCAAACATTAAGGACACGGGTATAATAAATCAAACATGCTCCGGATGATTAGGTGATCACACGTTTGACACGAAATATACGAAAGGCCAAGATGCACACATATGGTTGAAATAAACGAATATAAAGTGCTGGGTACCAAACGAGTGTCTGAATGACCCCTCGAGCGAAAAAGGCAGAATAGTAATACGGGTGCCAAACGAGGGTCTGAATGACTCCTCGAGCGGAAAATGCAGAGTAGTAATACTGGTGCCAAACGAGTGTCTGAAAGACTCCTCGAGCGGAAAATGCGGAATAATAATGCTGGTGCCAAACGAGTGTCTGAAAGACTCCTCGAGCGGAAAATGCGGAATAATAATGCTGGTGCCAAACGAGTGTCTGAAAGACTCCTCGAGCGGAAAATGCGGAATAATAATGCCACAGTCGGGCGTCGAGGCGACACCACATAAAGGGCTTATATATAAAGTAAGAAAATAAGAACACGCCACAGTCGGACGTTTGCGCGACGTCTCATAAAGGGCTTATAAGAGAGTAATCACAGTGAATATCCAGGAGGTAGAACCATCCCAGGGATACCCAATAATATACGTAATATAAATGGTTAGTCCAAAATAATAAAGATCACAATCCATACGTGCCATACTCATAAACAATATTTAGTACAGTCGTTTCTCCATCCGAAAACCGATAATTTAGTCGAGCCGTATCTCCATCCGAATACCGTTACTACGATCCAGTTAGCCGTGTCTCCATCCTAAAAACCGATAATATGGTCTAGTCAAACCGTATCTCCATCCGAATACCGTCACTAGACTCAACTCAGACTGTGGTCTCTACTCAAGAACATGACTATCCAACAGGATGTATCCTCTGCAGAGGGAGTACCATTTTCCACGAGTAATGGGTTTACTTAGTCCCTCGGGACTAATTCCGTCTATGGTCTTTTAATTGAAAACACACCTGACCTGCACACACCAGCTTAACTCACCAGTGTCTGGAATCACCCACGACACCTGCCAAGCAAAACTCTAAGTGGGGAGGCTATAACCTCGACGTAGCATGGGATCACAAAATTTATACCGCGCGCAAACTGGGGAAGCTATCCCCTTCGGCTACAACCGAAACACCCATGCCCCCGGACCGGATGACTGGCTTTAATCCATGGCCATGGGACCCTCATCACGGCCTCTCTGTACGGTGTGTGCTTTGGAAAGGGGTTGACAACCTACTGAACCATACCCTGTCCCCTGCAGGGACAAGTGGTGGTACCAACAAAAAGGAAGCTATTGATCAAGACTCGGTCTACAACCGACTCAGGTGGTCCAAGTATCCACCAACAACATTACCACTAGTGAAATAAATCACCACTCCTCGAGCCTCACCAAGCCGTACCGGGCATACTCGTCTCGACGAGGGACTAGGGACAAGCTCGTGTCTACCCAAGACCACGACTTTCCCGTCTTCCTACCGGTGTGCAAGAGAAGCTCACGAGGATGACCCAAATCATTAGTGTATCCATTGCTGACCACAAAACAACTCCAAAGTGCACTCATGCACGAGACCATATCGATACATAAAGCTATCACATACTCCAAGTCCAAAGGTGTTGTGATCGTATCAAAACACCACAACAAAAATATTATGCCAGAGTTCAGAAATGCTTGCCTTCCAGAGTATGCATAGGATGCACTTTTTGGAAGGTTTCCTTTTCCTCCAAAAATCCTATTTTGCAAAATACACAAATAACAAATATTTCAAACACAGTACCAAAACCTGCCTCAAATATTTTTGAAATAAATCTTAAAATACACTAGATGAAATTTGAGAGAGGTAGGAAAAAGAATCAACTCATTTGGAGTTTTATTTTAAAAGTTATAGCCAGTCAAAGTTTGGTCAAACTCTGTTTTTAAATAAAACCAGAAAAAGAAAACGATTCAAAAGAAAAATGCGCTTTCGCAGTAGAGGAGACGCACTCGGGAGTTTGCGCCTCCACTTAAACAGAGAGAGGGCGGCTGCGCGGGTCACTGATAGTGGGTCCAGAGGGCCCACTGGTCAGGTTTGACCGTTTCTTCCCTCCTTCTCCTCTCTTCTGCCCGACGGGAGCGGGGCTCCGGCGATCGCCGTCGACGAGCGGCAGCGCCTCATGGGCATCCAAGGGCGGGGATGGAACGGCTAGACCGAGGCGGTCCTCTAGGTGGTGGTTGGGTCGACGGAGGTGGCAGGAATCGCCGGCGGCGAGCTCCGCGGCGGAGGAAAGCTACGGTGGTGAAGTGACATTGGTGCTCCGGTGGTCTCCGATCGAAGTTGAGTAGCTGGGCAGCTCCGCAAGGACCAGAGGGAGCGACTGGTGGTGTTGGATTGGTGGGGGAGGGCTTGGCTGCGACGAACGGCACTGGATTGCGGCGGCGACCGAACTTGCCGGAGTTGAGGAAGATGGCCACTACGGGTCGATCTACTGCGTGGGAAGCTCTACGGGGAGTGCCTGGTGTCGCCTGAGTGCTCGGAGGGGCTCGGGGTTCCTTTTTATAGCGTGACGGGGCTGGCTCCGCGGCGGCAGAAGATAAGATCGCCGGCGACCACTTTCCTGTAGTTGCAGGGCATCGTGGAGGCGACGAAAGCGTGCCGACGAGCGGGAGGATAAGCACGGCCTGAGCTCTGGGGCAGCTGGCGTGCCCTGGCGGTTTGGGCGGCGTTGTCTGCGGCGGAATCTGCTGCCGACGCCGGCGTGCTGCCAAGGCGGCGCTGCAGGGTGCCAGGGGGAGCTTGGAGTGTACTGGAGAGAGGGCGAGTGCGTGGCGGGGTTCGGCAGGCGGGCAGGGGTCAGAGATGGGACGCCACGAGGGCGGCAGTGCGGTGTGTCGGCGTAGTGCGCGCGCGTGCAAAACATGCGATCTGGGCGCGCCCAGAGCACGCACGGCACCTGTTCGACGAAATGCCAGCGCGCTCTAGAGCTCGAGGGTGGAGCTGGCGCTGCACAGGATGGAGGTAGGGGTAACAAGGCACTCAGTGGATAAGGTGGATCGGTCAGGGGTTCAAGCCCATAATGCAAACCAGAGAGCTTGCCAAAAAGGACTGTGCACACCAGGTGTTCGACAGAATGCCAGATGCACTTAGGCAACTCTTGGAGTGGCCAAAATCTCCAGATCAGTGTCTCTTTAGATGCAGGAGATGGTGGTAAGGTTAGTTTGGCAAAAACAGAAAGTTGATAGTGCAAGTTTTGCAAAACTCCAGTTTTGGGCAGAAAGAAAAAGGGTTTAGAACATGCATTTCAAAGCCTCCAATGAGCCCAATCTCCTGGACTTAAGAGTTTGGTAGGGAGGGCTACTAGTAGGAAAAAGCTCAGGGTTACTAGAGCAAAGAAAAATAAGGTTGCAGTACAAATCACCAAATTGGGTCAGAATGCAAAAGAGGTTGATCCACTCAAATTTTTCAAAGAACATCACTGGGTTTTTGCTTGAAGATGAATTGTATACATCCATTGACATCTCCAAACACTTGGAAGAATATTTAGAAGAATATTTAAAAGGGTTGTAGTGCAAAAGTGCCTACTGGACCAGATTGGAAAAGTTGGTGTAGAGTTCAAAATCCCCAATGACCAAAAGATGTTTTTGCATAAAAGTGATGTGGGAACATCACATGACATCCCCAAATTTTGGTGGAAAATTTGAATGCATTTGCCAAATGTTTGTAGTGCAAATAGGCTCCAAATGCAAAAGAAATCATTTTATAAGAACAAAGTTTTGAGAAAGTAAATCTTGCAACATTTGAATCCACTCATAAATAATTGTTTTATTATAGGGAGAAATCAAGTCCAACAATACCTTTGAAGGTTTTTCCCACAAGAGGTATAAATCCAAAATCACAAAAGGTAAAACTTGACAATTGGAAAAGTTTTATTTCCTGGCAACATTTTAATAAATAAAAACAAGGCCAAAATTTTAGGGGTGTCACAGTTATCACCCTTACTGCACAGGTGTCATAAGCCGGCAGTACGATTCAATATCACAGGTATGATATTGTTTATACATGATTATGTTTAAACCGGCCTTAGCTATGGACTTTAAGGCGCCGGTATATTTTGAATTGCGCCATTGGAATCATGCGCTTATCAATCATTGGGTTATTGCCCTTATTGGATACATAAGCCGGCAGTATGAGCCAATTTCTACAGGTATGTTTTCCTGATTATATAAATACGCGAGGTTGGATAACCCGCCCTAGCTTTTGACGTTAAGTCGCCAGTAAGTTTAGGCTTGAATGACCTTAATCCTAGTGTTTTCCATAATTGCATAAAGACTATATTACGTTTGGGTTGTTACCCGCCCTGGCTTTGACGTTAAGTCGCCAGGGCATATGTTGTTTAAACTCTGTGCAGGATTTGCAGCACTATGACTTATATAAATGCTTAAGTTCAAGCTCATTATCAAAATTGATGCTTCAAAATGATTATCCATTCTGGATTTTCTCAAAGGCTATAAGCCGCCGGGTTATAAAAAGTCCGGCTTACAATGAATGTGCATTAAGTCGCCATTGGCCAAGAGCCGCCGAGTATTTAAAACTCCTGATTTACTTGTCAGCACATAAGGTATTCAAAGTCGCTTTGGCGCAATGGCTATTATGGATATGATTTATTCTACAATGGAAGGAATAGTCCCGAGTCGCTGCAGGCTTACGACTCGGCACTTGGGGGCTACATTATTCAAATTGAGATTACATCAAATATGCAAGTCCCATGTAACTGCCAGCATGCACCATGGCACTTGGGGGCTAATGTAAAGTCATTTTTTAATCCATTATATTGAAAGATCCACTACTCAGTTGGTAGAGTACAAAGCTCTTAACCTTGTGGACGTGGGTTCAAGCCCCATGGTGGAGATTACATCATATGTTGTTAATATCAATGAATCATATACAAAGTCCCTGCTGGGTAATATCTTACTGACCCGGCCCTTGGGGGCTACACGTTGCTGGTCAAGTTTACATGATCATATTCACAAAGTCCCTGCTCATTATTGCATAATGACCCGGCCCTTGGGGGCTACACTGGTTGAAGTTTTTATGAGCATAAGGCAATTACAAGTCCCAGGTTGCTGCAAGCATGACAACCCGGCACTTGGGGGCTACATATGTGGAATGTGGAATATTCAGTTTATGACTAATGACTGAGATGAATAAACCAGATTTCTTCAAGGTTGCAACACTTATATTGAAGCAAGTCTTAAGTTACCACTATGTTCTCCTCTTAAGACTTGGGGGCTACAGGTGATATGCATATAAGGGAGAAAAAATCTTCAAATTCTCAATTTGGAGTAGACCAGATTAACCCGGTGTCTACAACAATCATGACCCGACATCATTTATTTATAACCCGACAATTTTGGCAATCATCGGCAAGAATCTACATCTTTAAGCCGGCTGAATATCAGTTGGATATTTCAAGACCAATATTTTTGTCAAATCAGAGCATTGAAGGCCGAATCAAATGGATTATTTCTTATAATATTTCTTTACAAGAGCCAATGTCAGCAAATGGATTCTGAAGCTGGCCTATTGACCCGGATATTTCAGGAGAAAATGTCAAGGACTTAAGGATGATCAGGTGCCGGCTTACAAGAATATTTAACCCGGAGCACAACCTGTCAATTTTGTTCTTGTGTTTATGTTGCAGGATCAGTTTAACATGGATAAATCCAAATTAAACTGGGGGCTAATGTCGGGGATATACCCTGCGGTATGACCCGGCCGGACTTGGCGACTCACCAGAGACCTGGCTGGAGCTTGGCGACTCACTGGCGATCCGCCCGAACATGGCGGTTCACAGGGTAACCTGCCTGGATATTGTGACTCACTGGAGACCCGGCGGGCGGATCAGACGGACGACAAGGCCCAAGGCCCAGCAGGCTAGCTTATACTCTGGTGGGCCGACTTAAGATGAAAGGCATGAGGATTATTTCCTTTATAAGGAAGTAAGACCCAGACTTGTATTCAACTTGTAAGGAAAGATAGACTAGTCCTAATCCTACTAGGACTCCATATGTAACCCGCCCCTCTAACTTATATAAGGAGGGGCAGGGCACCCCAAGAGGGACAAGGAACAAGAAACGATCTCTAGGGCTAGACACAAAGAGCCGGCCAAGCCAGCGACTCTCTCATGATCATAATGAGACCTAGCCACAAACAGCATGTAGGGCTATTACCGGATGATGTTTCCCGGGGCCCGAAGCTGTCTAAATTCTTGTCTTGCGTGTTGCGTCTCTC
Source organism: Triticum aestivum (assembly GCF_018294505.1). Lineage (NCBI taxonomy): Eukaryota > Viridiplantae > Streptophyta > Magnoliopsida > Poales > Poaceae > Triticum > Triticum aestivum. The sequence continues at coordinate 72,187,905 of NC_057802.1, forward strand.
GTCCCGATCAACCCCTATCAAGCTACCGCATAGATGCGTTGGCCTCACGACTAAGTCCTCACACTAGGACATCTGCCGTAACGATTCCACGACAGTAACAGTAGCAAAAGTAATATTTTTGGTGTTTTGTAGTGATTGTAACAGTAGCAACGAAACAGTAAATAAGCGAAGAACAATATGTGAAAAGCTCATAGGCATTGGATCGGTGATGGAGAATTATGCCGGATGCGGTTCATCATGTAACAGTCATAACATAGGGTGACACAGAACTAGCTCCAATTCATCAATGTAATGTAGGCATGTATTCCGAATATAGTCATATGTGCTTATGGAAAAGAACTTGCATGACATCTTTTGTCCTACCCTCCCGTGGCAGCGGGGTCCTAACGGAAACTAAGGGATATTAAGGCCTCCTTTTAATAGAGTACCGGACCAAAGCATTAACACATAGTGAATACATGAACTCATCAAACTACAGTCATCACCGGGAGTGGTCCCGATTATTGTCACTTCGGGGTTACCGGATCATAACACATAGTAGGTGACTATAGACTTGCAAGATAGGATCAAGAACTCACATATATTCATGAAAACACAATAGGTTCAGATCTGAAATCATGGCACTCAAGCCCTAGTGACAAGCATTAAGCATAGCAAAGTCATAGCAACATCAATCTCAGAACATAGTGGATACTAGGGATCAAACCCTAACAAAACTAACTCGATTACATGATAGATCTCATCCAACCCATCACCGTCCAGCAAGCCTACAATGGAATTACTCACGCACAGCGCTGAGCATCATGAAATTGGTGATGGAGGATGGTTGATGATGACGATGGCGACGGATTCCCCTCTCCGGAGCCCCGAACGAACTCCAGATCAGCCCTCCCGAGAGGTTTTAGGGCTTGGCGGCGGCTCCGTATCGTAAAACGTGATGAATCCTTCTCTCTGATTTTTTTCTCCCCGAAATTGAATATATGGAGTTGGAGTTGAAGTCGGTGGAGCGTCAGGGGGCCCACGAGGCAGGGGGGCGCGCCCTCCACACTCGTGGACAGGGTGTGGGCCCCCTGACGTGGATTTTTCTTCCAGTATTTTTCTTATTTTCTAAATAGATGTTCTGTGGAGTTTCAGGTCATTCCGAGAACTTTTGTTTCTGCATATAAATAACACCATGGAAAGTCTGCTGAAAACAGCGTCAGTCCAGGTTAGTTCCATTCAAATCATGCAAGTTAGAGTCCAAAACAGGGGCAAAAGTGTTTGCAAAAGTAGATACGACGGCGACGTATCAACTCCCCCAAGCTTAAACCTTTGCTTGTTCTCAAGCAATTCAGTTAATAAACTGAAAGTGATAAAGAAAAACTTTTACAAACTCTGTTTGCTCTTGTTGTTGTAAATACGTAAAGCCAGCATTCAAGTTTTCAGCAAAGATTATGACTAACCACATTCACAATAACTCTTAGGTATCATGTTTACTCATATCAATGGCATAATCAACTAGCGAGCGATAATAATAAATCTCGGATGACAACACTTTCTCAAAATAATCATAATATGATATAATAGGATGGTATCTCGCTAGCCCTTTCTGAGACCGCAAAACATAAATGCAGAGCACCTTTAAAGATCAAGGACTGGCTAAACATTGTAATCATGGTAAAAGAGATCCAGTCATAGTCATACCCAATATAAATTAATAGTAATGGATGCAAATGACAGCTGCGCTCTCCAGCTAGTGCTTTTTAATAAGAGTGTGATGACTCAACGTAAAAGTAAATAGATAGGCACTTCGCAGAGGGAAGCAGGGATTTGTAGAGGTGCCAGAGCTCGGTTTTAAAACAGAGATAAATAATATTTTGAGCGGCATACTTTCATTGTCAACATAACAACCAAGAGATGGCGATATCTTCCATGCTACACACATTATAGGCGGTTCCCAAACAGAATGGTAAAGTTTATACTCCTCCTCCACCAACAAGCATCAATCCATGGCTTGCTCGAAACAACGAGTGCCTCCAACTAGCAACAGTCCCAGGGGGAGTTTTGTTTGCAATTATTTTGATTTAGTTTGCATAAAGCATGGGACTGGGCATCCCGGTGACCAGCCATTTTCTCGTGAGTGAGGAGCAGAGTCCACTCCTCTTGAGAATAACCCGCCTAGCATGGAAGATACAGACAACCCTAGTTGATACATGAGCTATTCGAGCATACAAAACAGAATTTCATTTGAAGGTTTAGAGTTTGGCACATACAAATTTACTTGGAACAACAGGTAGATACCGCATATAGGAAGGTATAGTGGACTCATATGGAATAACTTTGGCGTTTAAGGGATTGGATGCACAAGCAGTATTCCCGCTTAGTGCAAGTGAAGGCTAGCAAAAGATTGGGAGCGACCAACTAGAGAGCGACAACAGTCATGAACATGCATTAAAATTAATAAAAATTGAGTACAAGCATGAGTAGGATATAATCCACCATGAACATAAATATCATGAAGGCTATGTTGATTTGTTTCAACTACATGCGTGAACATGTGCCAAGTCGAGTCACTTAAATAATTCAAAGGAAGATACCACCCCACTATACCACATCACAACCATTTTAATAGCATGTTGGCACGCAAGGTAAACCATTATAACTCATAGCTAATCAAGCATGGCATAAGCAACTATGATCTCTAATTGTCATTGCAAACATGTTTATTCATAATAGGCTGAATCAAGAACGATGAACTAATCATATTTACAAAAACATGAGAGGTCGAGTTCATACCAGCTTCTCTCATCTCTGTCAGTCCATCATATATCGTCATAATTGCCTTTCACTTGCACGACCGAACGGTGTGAATAATAATAAGAGTGCATGTGCATTGGACTAAGCTGGAATCTGCGAGCATTCAATAAACAGGAGAAGACAAGGTAATATGGGCTCTGGTTAAATCAACAATAATGCATATAAGAGCCACTTCAACAATTTAATCATGGTCTTCTCCTATCGACCCCCAAAGAAAAGAAAAGAAAATAAAACTATTTACACGGGAAAGCTCCCAACAAGCAAAAAGAAGAACGGGAAATCTTTTTGGGTTTTCTTTTTAATTATTACTACTACAGCAAGAAAGTAAACTAACTAAAAGCTACACTAATAATTTTTTTGGTTTTTCTTAAGGTTTATTAAACACACAAGAAGAAAGCAAGAAAAAGAAAATAAACTAGCATGGATATTACAGTGAAAGAGTATGAGCACCGACATCTAGCAATGAGTGTGTGCGAAGATAAATGTAATGTCGGTGAGAAATACGTACTCCCCCAAGCTTAGGCTTTTGGCCTAAGTTGGTTCATTGCCACGGATGGCCAGGCGGATATCCGTAGTTGTAGCTGGGGTCGTACTGAGATGAAGAAGACTCTGACTGCCACTGGTTGGCAATCATATTCGGATCCCACTGGTAGATAGACTGTCGTGGAGTTTCAAATTGTGGTTCCGGCTCCGTGGCTGGTGTAGGGTTCCGGTAGGCGTGAATGGCCGCCAATAGAACGAGATACAGACCTTCAGATAAATTAAACAAGGAGGGAGCAGGCAAGGTAGTAGTCTCAGGGTGATGTTTATCAAAGAACAATTTGTATTTAAGCGCTCCTTCCCTATTCTTAACAATAAAGTCATGCGCTACCATACTCTTATAATCTAAATAAGCAGTGGGCAGCAATTCTTCTTCTTTTTCATGGTGCCTAATAGGTATGTTATAATGTGCAGCAAGGCGTGAAGCATAAATACCTCCAAAGATGGGGCCCTTTGTACGGTTCAAACTTAACCGTTTAGCAATAATACCGCCCATACTAACAGTGTTATCGCAGAATAAACCATGGAACAAAATGATAATATCAGGAACACTAAGGTTTCCACAGTTTCCGCGACCAATTAAGCAACGACTAGCAAATATGGCAAAGTAGCATAAAACAGGAAAATGTATGCTAGTGATTCTTGCATCGGAAACCTTCCTGGTTTCCCCTATAGTAATAGTGTCAATAAATCCATCCACATCTTTACGATGTGGTTCCTCTAAACTACCATCAAAAGGTATTTTGCAAACCTTGCAAAATTCATCTAGTGGCATTTTCTTAACAACATCATATAAATGAAACTCTACTAAAGGAGGTGATTCCTTAGGATAATAGTAGAAGTTTTGTACAAAAGTATTGGTGAGTGAGAGATACTGATTGCGTTGGTCGCGGAGGAAGTCGGTGAGGCCTGCATTCTCAGCCAATTCATAAAAATCATCATAAATCCCGGCTTCTCTCAAGAAATCATTGGAAGGCCATTCACACGGCCGGACCTCCGCGGTGCGAGGCAAATTATATTTGGGCCTCTGTGCTTCTTCACTTTGCTTTTCCTTCGAGCTTCGGCTCGATGAGCCCCTCAAAAATCTCTTCATTATTTTCTGAAAAATTCTGAAATTTTTAGTAACTTCAAATAAAAGTGAACCAAGCTCAACAAAATTGATAGCAACTACTCCTACAAGTGCCTAGAGCCTATATCAAGCATTAGAACTACTTGGAACCATATAAATTTGACATGCAAGCTCAAGAACATGGTCACCTAGGCAGCACAAATTTGCAATGAATAAAGCACTAGAACAAAAACTAATTGGACCAATGGAGGAGTCACATACCAAGGAACAATCTCCCCAAGCAGTTTTGTGAGAGGTGCTTTGAGCAAGGAGATCGGAAATCGCAGCAAAATGAGCTAGAACTCGTGCTTGAGCTGGATGGTGATTTTTTTGGGAGAAAGAAGTGTTTGGGTGCAGGAATAAGTGGAGGGGAGCCACCATGGGCCCACGAGGCAGGGGGGCGCGCCCAGGGGGTAGGGCGCGCCCTCCACCCTCGTGGCCAGGTGCTTGCCCCTCCCGCTGTGTTCTCAGTGCCAGATATTCTCAAATATTCCAGAAAAAATCATATTCCAATTTCAGGGCATTTGGGGAACTTTTATTTTCGGGGTATTTTTATATTGCACGGATAAATCAGAAAACAGACAGGAAAATACTATTTTTTCTTTATTTCAACTAAATAACAGAAAGTAGAGAGAGAGTACAGAAGGTTGTGCCTTCTAATATCATCCATCTCATGCTCATCAAAAGGAATCCACTAACAAGGTTGATCAGGTCTTGTTAACAAACTCATTCCGACTAACATGGAACCGGAGAAATTTCGAATAACACTATGTTACCTCAACGGGGATATGCACATCCCCAATAATAAGAATATCATATTTCTTTTTGATAACAGGAAGAGGAAATTCAAAACCTCCAAAAATAATCGATGGAACTTTTCCAATAGAATTGGTACTGTGGACTTGAGGTTGTTTCCTCGGAAAGTGTACCGTGTGTTCATTACCATTAACATGAAAAGTGACATTGCCTTTGTTGCAATCAATAACAGCCCCTGCAGTATTCAAAAAAGGTCTTCCAAGAATAATAGACATACTATCGTCCTCGGGAATATCAAGAATAACAAAGTCCGTTAAAATAATAACATTTGCAACCACAACAGGCACATCCTCACAAATACCGATAGGTATGGCAGTTGATTTATCAGCCATTTGCAAAGATATTTCAGTAGGTGTCAACTTATTCAAGTCAAGTCTACGATATAAAGAGAGAGACATAACACTAACACCAGCTCCAAGATCACATAAAGCAGTTTTAACATAGTTTCTTTTAATGGAGCATGGTATAGTGGGTACTCCTGGATCACCAAGTTTCTTTGGTATTCCACCTTTAAAAGTATAGTTAGCAAGCATGGTGGAAATTTCAACTTCCGGTATCTTTCTTTTATTAGTGACAATTTCTTTCATATACTTAGCATAAGGATTCATTTTGAGCATATCAGTTAATCGCATAAGCAAAAAGATAGGTCTAATCATTTCAGCAAAGCGCTCAAAATCCTCATCATCCTTTTTCTTGGATGGTTTAGGAGGAAAAGGCATGGGTTTCTGAACCCATGGTTCTCTTTCTTTACCGTGCTTCCTAGCAACAAAGTCTCTTTTATCATAACGTTGATTCTTTGATTGTGGGTTATCAAGATCAACAGCAGGTTCAATTTCTACATCATTATCATTACTAGGTTGAGCATCATCATGAACATCATCATTAACATTTTCATTTGGTTCATGTTCATTACCAGATTGTGTTTCAGCATCAGAAATAGAGATATCGTTTGGATTGTCAGGTGGTTCAGCAATAGGTTCACTAGAAGCATGCAAAGTCCTATCATTTTTATTTTTCTTCTTTTTAGAGGAACTAGGTGCATCTATATTATTTCTCTGATAATCTTACTCAATTCTCTTAGGATGGCCTTCAGGATACAAAGGTTCCTGAGTCATTTTACCAGTTCTAGTAGCCACTCTAACAGGATAATCATTATTCTTACTATTCAATTCATTGAGCAAATCATTCTGAGCCTTAAGTACTTGTTCTACTTGAGTGGTAACCATAGAAGCATGTTTACTAATGAGCTTAAGTTCACCCATAACATTAGCCATATAATCACCCAAGTGCTCAATCATATAAGCATTTTGTTTTAATTGTCTACCAAAATAAGCATTGAAATCTTCTTGCTTAACCATAAAGTTATCGAAGTCATCCAAGCTTTGGCTAGCAATTTTAGTAGGAGGGATTTCAGCTTTATCAAATCTATAGAGAGAATTTACCTTTACTACCTGTGTCGGGTTATCAAGACCATGAGTTTCTTCAATAGGTAGAGGATTAAGATCATATGTTTCTTCAACAGGCGGTAAATTAAGACCATGTATGTCTTCAATAGGAGGTAATTTTTAACATCTTCAGCTTTAATACCCTTTTCTTAAATAGATTTCTTTGCCCTTGCATATCTTCAGGACTGAGAAATAGAACACCTCTCTTCTTTGGAGTTGGTTTAGGAATAGGCTCAGGAATTGGCTCAGGAGCTGGCTCAGGAAGTGTCCAATTATTTTCATTTGTCAACTTATTCAATAGAATTTCAGCTTCATCCGGTGTTATTTCCCTGAAAACAGAACTAGCACAACTATCCAGGTAATCTCTGGAAGCATTGGTTAGTCCATTATAAAAGATATCAAGTATTTCATTTTTCTTAAGAGGATGATCAGGCAAAGCATTAAGTAATTGGAGGAGCCTCCCCCAAGCTTGTGGGAGACTCTCTTTTTCAATTCTCACAAAATTATATATTTCCCTTAAAGCAACTTGTTTCTTATGAGCAGGGAAATATTTAGCAGAGAAGTAATAAATCATATCCTGGGGACTACGCACACAACCAGGATCAAGAGAATTGAACCATATCTAGCATCACCCTTTAATGAGAACGGGAATATTTTAAGGATATAAAGGTAGCGAGATTTCTCATCATTAGTGAACAGGGTGGCTATATCATTTAATTTAGTAAGATGTGCCACAACAGTTTGAGATTCATAGCCATGAAAAGGATCAGATTCAACCAAAGTAATTATACCAGGATCAACATAGAATTCATAATCCTTATCAGTAACACAGATAGGTGAAGTAGCAAAAGCAGGGCTAGGTTTCATTCTAGCACTAAGAGATTGTTGCTTCCATTTAGCTAATAACCTCTTGAGCTCATATATATCTTTGCAAGCTAAAATAGCTAAAGCAGCTTCTTTTTCAAAAACATAACCCTCAGGAATAACAGGAGATTCATATTTATTAGGGGGAGAGTCTTCATCATCACTTTCATCAATATTACCAGTTTCAATAATTTCTTTCTCTCTAACCCTAGCAATTTGTTCATCAAGAAATTCACCAAGTGGCACAGTAGTATCAAGCATAGAAGTAGTTTCATCATAAGTATCATGCATAGCAGAAGTGGCATCATCAATAACATGCGACATATCAGAACGAATAGCAGAAGCAGGTTTAGGTATCGCAAGCTTACTCAAAACAGAAGGTGAATCAAGTGCAGAGCTAGATGGCAGTTCCTTACCTCCCCTCGTAGTTGAGGGATAAATTCTTGTTTTAGCGTCTTTCAAGTTCTTCATAGTGACCAGCAGATATAAATCCCAAGTGACTCAAATAATAGAACTATGCTCCCCGGCAACGGCGCCAGAAAATAGTCTTGATAACCCACAAGTATAGGGGATCGCAACAGTTTTCGAGGGTAGAGTATTCAATCCAAATTTATTGATTCGACACAAGGGGAGCCAAAGAATATTCTCAAGTATTAGCAGTTGAGTTGTCAATTCAACCACACATGGAAACTTAATATCTGCAGCAAAGTATTTAGTAGCAAAGTAATATGATAGTAGTGGTAACGGTAACAAAGGTAACAGTAGCAAAAGTAATATTTTTGGTGTTTTGTAGTGATTGTAACAATAGCAACGGAAAAGTAAATAAGCGAAGAACAATATGTGAAAAGCTCGTAGGCATTGGATCGGTGATGAAGAATTATGCCGGATGCGGTTCATCATGTAACAGTCATAACATAGGGTGACATAGAACTAGCTCCAATTCATCAATGTAATGTAGGCATGTATTCCGAATATAGTCATACGTGCTTATGGAAAAGAACTTGCATGACATCTTTTGTCCTACCCTCCCGTGGCAGCGGGGTCCTAACGGAAACTAAGGGATATTAAGGCCTCCTTTTAATAGAGTATCGGACCAAAGCATTAACACATAGTGAATACATGAACTCCTCAAACTACGGTCATCACCGGGAGTGGTCCCGATTATTGTCACTTCGGGGTTGCCGGATCATAACACATAGTAGGTGACTAATGACTTGCAAGATAGGATCAAGAACTCACATATATTCATGAAAACATAATAGGTTCAGATCTGAAATCCTGGCACTCGGGCCCTAGTGACAAGCATTAAGCATAGCAAAGTCATAGCAACATCAATCTCAGAACATAGTGGATACTAGGGATCAAACCCTAACAAAACTAACTCGATTACATGATAGATCTCATCCAACCCATCACCGTCCAGCAAGCCTATAATGGAATTACTCACGCACGGCGGTGAGCATCATGAAATTGGTGATGGAGGATGGTTGATGATGATGATGGCGACGGATTCCCCTCTCCGGAGCCCCGAACGGACTCCAGATCAGCCCTCCCGAGAGGTTTTAGGGCTTGGCGGCGGCTCCGTATAGTAAAACGCGATGAATCCTTCTCTCTGATTTTTTCTCCCCAAAAGTGAATATATGGAGTTGGAGTTGAGCTTGGTGGAGTGTCAGGGGGCCCACGAGGTAGGGGGCGCGCCCTAGGGGGGCAGGCGTGCCCTCCACCCTCATGGACAGGGTGTGGGCCCCCTGACGTGGATTTTTCTTCCAGTATTTTTCTTATTTTCCAAATAGATGTTCCGTGGAGTTTCAGGTCATTCCGAGAACTTTTGTTTGTGCACATAAATAACACCATGGAAAGTCTGCTGAAAACAGCGTCAGTCCGGGTTAGTTCCATTCAAATCATGCAAGTTAGAGTCCAAAACAAGGGCAAAAGTGTTAGGAAAAGTAGATACGACGGAGACGTATCACTTGCTTACCGTTAGGTTGTCAAAAAGTTGAAGGTGGCCGATGTCGAATCCGTGACAAAGATGGCGGCAGCGTTGTCGATGTCGAAAAGTTCCTAGTTAGCCGAAACACCCTAGGAAACGGAAAAACCGCAAACTCAAAATCCCAAACGGAAAATCCGCAAACTCAAAATCTCAAACGGAAAATGTCAAATGGTGATAGCGGAATGCGTTGGTGGTTCCGGAGTTGGCAACGCGGAAGTGGTGGTGGTGGTTGATGAAGAAGCAACCGTACCTAAGTATCCTAAACACCTTAGGAGACTCAAGTCACCACTCAAGCAACCACAAATGCTATATGGATCAAAATGAGTTAGGTTGCGGAAAGATATGGTGGTTTTGAGGATGATATGGTGGATGGCCTAGGCAATGCCAAAATGAAAAAAATTTGATGGAGTCAATAAAGGAAATATGCCCTAGAGGCAATAATAAAGTATTATATATTTCCTTATATCATGATAAATGTTTATTATTCATGCTAGAATTGTATTAACCGGAAACATAATAGATGTGTGAATACATGGACAAACAGAGTGTCACTAGTATGCCTCTACTTGACTAGCTCGTTAATCAAAGATGGTTATGTTTCCTAGCCATAGACATGAGTTGTCATTTGATTAACGGGATCACCTCATTAGGAGAATGACGTGATTGACATGACCCATTACGTTAGCTTAGCACCCGATCGTTTAGTATGTTGCTATTGCTTTCTTCATGACTTATACATGTTCCTATGACTATGAGATTATGCAACTCCCGTTTACCGAAGGAACACTTTGTGTGCTTCCAAACGTCACAACGTAACTGGGTGATTATAAAGGTGCTCTACAGGTGTCCCCAAAGGTACTTGTTGGGTTGGCGTATTTCGAGATTAGGATTTGTCACTCCGATTGTCGGAGAGGTATCTCTGGGCCCACTCGGTAATGCACATCACTATAAGCCTTGCAAGCATTGTGATTAATGAGTTAGGTGCGGGATGAGTATTACGGAACGAGTAAAGAGACTTGCCGGTAACGAGATTGAACTAGGTATCGAGATACCGATGATCGAATCTCGGGCAAGTAACATACCGATGACAAAGGGAACAACGTATGTTGTTATGCGGTGTGACCGATAAAGATCTTCGTAGAATATGTGGGAGCCAATATGGGCATCCAGGTCCCGCTATTGGTTATTGACCGGAGAGGTGTCTCGGTCATGTCTACATAGTTCTCGAACCCAAAGGGTCCGCACGCTTAAAGTTACGATGACAGTTATATTATGAGTTTATATGTTTTGATGTACCGAAGGTTGTTCGGAGTCCCGGATGTGATCACGGACATGACGAGGAGTCTCGAAATGGTCGAGACATAAAGATTGATATATTGGACGACTATATTCGGACACCGGAAGTGTTCCGGAGAAGTTTCGGATTAAACCGGAGTGCCGGAGGGTTACCGGAACCCCCCGGGGAAGTATTGGGCCTTAGTGGGCCTCGAGAGGAGAGAGAGGGCAGCAGCCAGGAGGTGGCGCGCCCCCTCCCAGGAGGAGTCCTAGTTGGACTAGGAGAGGGGGGCGCAGCCCCCTTTCCCTCTCCCTCTCCCTCTCTTTCCTTCCCCCCTTCTTTTCCTAGTAGGACTAGGAAAGGGGAGTCCTACTCCTACTAGGAGGAGGACTCCCCCCCTCTCTTTGGCGCGCCAAGGGCAGCCGGCCTCCCCCTTGCTCCTTTATATACGGGGGCAGGGGGGCACCTCTCTAAACACTTGATATACGATATTTTAGCCGTGTGCGGTGCCCCCCTCCACCATATTACACCTCGATAATACCGTCGCGGAGCTTAGGCGAAGCCCTGCGTCGGTGGAACATCATCATCGTCACCACGCCGTTGTGCTGACGAAACTCTCCCTCAACACTCGGCTGGATCGAAGTTCGAGGGACGTCATCGAGCTGAACGTGTGTAGAACTTGGAGGTGCCGTACGTTCGGTACTTGATCGGTCGGATCGTGAAGACGTACGACTACATCAACCGCGTTGTGATAACGCTTCCGCTGTCGGTCTACGAGGGTATGTGGAAAACACTCTCCCCTCTCGTTGCTATGCATCACCATGATCTTGCGTGTGCGTAGGAATGTTTTTGAAATTACTACGTTCCCCAACAGTGGCATCCGAGCCTGGTTTTATGCGTTGATGCTATGCACGAGTAGAACACAAGTGAGTTGTGGGCGATATAAGTCATACTGCTTACCAGCATGTCATACTTTGGTTCAGCGGTATTGTGAGATGAAGTGGCCGGACCGACATTACGAGTAGGCTTACGCGAGACCGGTTTCACCGTTGCGAGCACTCGTTGCTTAAAGGTGACCGGCGGGTGTCTGTCTCTCACACTTTAGTTGAACCGAGTGTGGCTACGCCCGGTCCTTGCGAAGGTTAAAACAGCACCAACTTGACAAACTATCATTGTGGTTTTGATGCGTAGGTAAGAACGGTTCTTTCTAAGCCCGTAGCAGCCACGTAAAACATGCAACAACAAAGTAGAGGACGTCTAACTTGTTTTTGCAGGGCATGTTGTGATGTGATATGGTCAAGACATGATGTGATATAATGTGTTGTATGAGATGATCATGTTTTGTAACCGAGTTATCGGCTACTGGCAGGAGCCATATGGTTGTCGCCTTATTGTATGAGATGCAATCGCCATGTAATAGTTTTACTTTATCACTAAGCGGTAGCTATAGTCGTAAAAGCAATAAGTTGGTGAGACGACAACGATACTACGATGGAGATCAAGGTGTCGAGCCAGTGACGATGGTGATCAAGATGGTGCTTCAGAGATGGAGATCACGAGCACGGTGCTTCGGAGATGGAGATCACAAGCACAAGATGATGATGGCCATATCATATCACTTATATTGATTGCATGTGATGTTAATCCTTTATGCATCTTATCTTGCTTTGATTGACGGTGGCATTATAAGATGATCTCTCACTAAAATTTCAAGATAAAAGTGTTCTCCCTGAGTATGCACCGTTGCTAAAGTTCTTCGTGCTGAGACACCACATGTTAATCGGGTGTGATAGGCTCTACGTTCAAATACAACGGGTGCAAAACAGTTGCACACGCGGAATACTCAGGTTAAACTTGATGAGCCTAGCATATACAGATATGGCCTCGGAACACAGAGACCGAAAGGTCGAGCATGAATCATATAGTAGGTATGATCAACATAGTGATGTTCACCATTGAAACTACTCCATCTCACGTGTTAATCGGACATGGTTTAGTTGCTTTGGATCACGTAATCACTTAGATGATTAGAGGGATGTCTATCTAAGTGGGAGTTCTTAAGTAATATGATTAATTGAACTTAAATTTATCATGAACTTAGTACCTGATAGTATCTTGCTTGTCTATGTTAATTGTAGATAAATGGCCCGTGCTGTTGTTCCATTGAATTTTAATGCGTTCCTTGAGAAAGCTAAGTTGAAAGATGATGGTAGCAATTACACGGACTGGGTCCGTAACTTGAGGATTATCCTCATTGCTGCACAGAAGAATTACGTCCTGGAAGCACCGCTAGGTGCCAGGCCTCCTGCAAGAGCTACGCCAGAAGTTATGAACGTCTGGCAGAGCAAAGCTGATGACTACTCAATAGTTCAGTGTGCCATGCTTTACGGCTTAGAACCGGGACTTCAACGACGTTTTGAACGTCATGGAGCATATGAGATGTTCCAGGAGTTGAAGTTAATATTTCAAGCAAATGCCCGGATTGAGAGATATGAAGTCTCCAATAAGTTCTATAGCTGCAAGATGGAAGAGAATAGTTCTGTCAGTGAGCATATACTCAGAATGTCTGGGTATAATAATCACTTGATTCAACTGGGAGTTCAACTTCCGGATGACTGCGTCATTGACAGAATTCTTCAATCACTGCCACCAAGCTACAAGAGCATCGTGATGAACTATAACATGCAAGGGATGGATAAGACAATTCCCGAGCTCTTCGCAATGCTAAAGGCAGCGGAGGTAGAAATCAACAAGGAGCATCAAGTGTTGATGGTCAGTAAAACCACTAGTTTCAAGAAAAAGGGCAAAGGGGAGAAGAAAGGGAACTTCAAGAAGAACAACAAGAAAGTTGCTGTTCAGGAGAAGAAACCCAAGTCTGGACCTAAGCCTGAAACTGAGTGCTTCTACTGTAAGCAGACTGGTCACTGGAAGCGGAACTGCCCCAAGTATTTGGCGGATAATAAGGATGGCAAGGTTAACAAAGGTATATGTGATATACATGTTATTGATGTGTACCTTACTAATACTCGCAGTAGCACCTGGGTATTTGATACTGGTTCTGTTGCTAATATTTGCAACTCGAAACAGGGGCTACGGATTAAGCGAAGGTTGGCTAAGGACGAGGTGACGATGCGCGTGGGAAATGGTTCCAAAGTCGATGTGATCGCCGTCGGCACGCTACCTCTACATCTACCTTCGGGATTAGTTTTAGACCTAAATAATTGTTATTTGGTGCCAGCGTTAAGCATGAACATTATATTTGGATCTTGTTTAATGCGAGAAGGTTATTCATTTAAATCAAAGAATAATGGTTGTTCTATTTATATGAATAATATCTTTTATGGTCATGCACCCTTGAAGAGTGGTCTATTTTTAATGAATCTCGATAGTAGTGATACACATATTCATAATGTCGAAGCCAAAAGATGCAGAGTTAATAATGACAGTGCAACTTATTTGTGGCACTGCCGTTTAGGTCATATCGGTGTAAAGCGCATGAAGAAACTCCATACTGATGGAATTTTGGAATCACTTGATTTTGAATCACTTGGTACTTGCGAACCGTGCCTCATGGGCAAGATGACCAAAACACCGTTCTCCGGAACTATGGAGAGAGCAACAGATTTGTTGGAAATCATACATACAGATGTATGTGGTCCGATGAATATTGAGGCTCAAGGCGGATATCGTTATTTTCTCACCTTCACAGATGATTTGAGCATATATGGGTATATCTACTTAATGAAACATAAGTCTGAAACATTTGAAAAGTTCAAAGAATTTCAGAGTGAAGTTGAAAATCATCATAACAAGAAAATAAAATTCCTACGATCTGATCGTGGAGGAGAATATTTGAGTTACGAGTTTGGTCTACATTTGAAACAATGCGGAATAGTTTCGCAACTCACGCCACCCGGAACACCACAGTGTAATGGTGTGTCTGAACGTCGTAATCGTACTTTATTAGATATGGTGCGATCTATGATGTCTCTTACTGATTTACCGCTATCGTTTTGGGGATATGCTTTAGAGAGGACTGCATTCACTCTAAATAGGACACCATCGAAATCCGTTGAGACGACGCCTTATGAACTATGGTTTGGCAAGAAACCAAAGTTGTCGTATCTTAAAGTTTGGGGTTGCGATGCTTATGTGAAGAAACTTCAACCTGATAAGCTCGAACCTAAATCGGAGAAATGTGTCTTCATAGGATACCCAAAAGAAACTGCTGGGTATACCTTCTATAACAGATCCGAAGGCAAGATATTCGTTGCTAGGAATGGATCCTCTCTAGAGAAGGAGTTTCTCTCGAAAGATGTGAGTGGGAGGAAAGTAGAACTTGATGAGGTAACTGTACCTGCTCCCTTATTGGAAAGTAGATCATCGCAGAAATCAGTTTCTGCGACACCTACACCAAGTAGTGAGGAAGTTAATGATAATGATCATGAAACTTCAGATCAAGTTATTACTGAACCTCGTAGGTCAACTAGATCAAGATCCGCACCAGAGTGGTACGGTAATCCTGTTCTGGAGGTCATGTTACTAGACCATGACGAACCTACGAACTATGAAGAAGCGATGGTGAGCCCAGATTCCGCAAAATGGCTTGAAGCCATGAAATCCGAGATGGGATCCATGTATGAGAACAAAGTATGGACTTTGGTTGACTTGCCCGATGGTCGGCAAGCCATTGAAAATATATGGATCTTTAAGAAGAGGACTGACGCTGATGGTAATATTACTGTCTATAAAGCTCGACTTGTTGCGAAAGGTTTTCGACAAGTTCAAGGGATTGACTACGATGAGACCTTCTCACCCGTAGCGATGCTTAAGTCTGTCCGAATCATGTTAGCAATTGCCGCATTTTATGATTATGAAATTTGGCAAATGGATGTCAAAACTGCATTCCTGAATGGATTTCTGGAAGAAGAGTTGTATATGATGCAACCGGAAGGTTTTGTCGATCCAAAGGGAGCTAACAAAGTGTGCAAGCTCCAGCGATCCATTTATGGACTGGTGCAAGCCTCTCGGAGTTGGAATAAACGCTTTGATAGTGTGATCAAAGCATTTGGTTTTATACAGACTTTTGGAGAAGCCTGTATTTACAAGAAAGTGAGTGGGAGCTCGATAGCATTTCTGATATTATATGTGGATGACATATTACTGATTGGAAATGATACAGAATTTATGGATAGCATAAAGGGATACTTGAATAAGAGTTTTTCAATGAAAGACCTCGGTGAAGCTGCATATATATTAGGCATTAAGATCTATAGAGATAGATCAAGACGCTTAATTGGACTTTCACAAAGCACATACCTTGACAAAGTTTTGAAGAAGTTCAAAATGGATCAAGCAAAGAAAGGGTTCTTGCCTGTACTACAAGGTGTGAGATTGAGTAAGACTCAATGCCCGACCACTGCAGAAGATAGAGAGAAGATGAAAGATGTTCCCTATGCTTCAGCCATAGGCTCTATCATGTTTGCAATGCTGTGTACCAGACCTGATGTGTCCCTTGCTATAAGTTTAGCAGGGAGGTACCAAAGTAATCCAGGAGTGGATCACTGGACAGCGTTCAAGAACATCCTGAAATACCTGAAAAGGACTAAGAATATGTTTCTCATTTATGGAGGTGACAAAGAGCTCATCGTAAGGGGTTACGTTGATGCAAGCTTTGACACTGATCCGGACGATTCGAAATCGCAAACCGGATACGTATTTACATTGAACGGTGGAGCTGTCAGTTGGTGCAGTTCTAAGCAAAGTGTCGCGGCGGGATCTACGTGTGAAGCGGAATACATAGCTGCTTCGGAAGCAGCAAATGAAGGAGTCTGGATGAAGGAGCTCATATCCGATCTAGGTGTTATACCTAGAACATCGGGACCAATGAATATCTTTTGTGACAATACTGGTGCAATTGCCTTAGCAAAGGAATCCAGATTTCACAAGAGAACCAAGCACATCAGAAGACGCTTCAATTCCATCCGGGATTTAGTCCAGGTGGGAGACATAGAAATTTGCAAGATACATACGGATCTGAATGTTGCAGACCCGTTGACTAAGCCTCTTCCACGAGCAAAACATGATCAGCACCAAGACTCCATGGGTGTAAGAATCATTACAATGTAATCTAGATTATTGACTCTAGTGCAAGTGGGAGACCGAAGGAAATATGCCCTAGAGGCAATAATAAAGTATTATATATTTCCTTATATCATGATAAATGTTTATTATTCATGCTAGAATTGTATTAACCGGAAACATAATAGATGTGTGAATACATAGACAAACAGAGTGTCACTAGTATGCCTCTACTTGACTAGCTCGTTAATCAAAGATGGTTATGTTTCCTAGCCATAGACATGAGTTGTCATTTGATTAACGGGATCACCTCATTAGGAGAATGACGTGATTGACATGACCCATTACGTTAGCTTAGCACCCGATCGTTTAGTATGTTGCTATTGCTTTCTTCATGACTTATACATGTTCCTATGACTATGAGATTATGCAACTCCTGTTTACCGGAGGAACACTTTGTGTGCTTCCAAACGTCACAACGTAACTGGGTGATTATAAAGGTGCTCTACAGGTGTCTCCAAAGGTACTTGTTGGGTTGGCGTATTTCGAGATTAGGATTTGTCACTCCGATTGTCGGAGAGGTATCTCTGGGCCCACTCGGTAATGCACATCACTATAAGCCTTGCAAGCATTGTGACTAATGAGTTAGTTGCGGGATGATGTATTACGGAACGAGTAAAGAGACTTGCCGGTAACGAGATTGAACTAGGTATCGAGATACCGACGATCGAATCTCGGGCAAGTAACATACCGATGACAAAGGGAACAACGTATGTTGTTATGCGGTCTGACCGATAAAGATCTTCATAGAATATGTGGGAGCCAATATGGGCATCCAGGTCCCGCTATTAGTTATTGACCGGAGAGGTGTCTCGGTCATGTCTACATAGTTCTCGAACCCAAAGGGTCCGCACGCTTAAAGTTACGATGACAGTTATACTATGAGTTTATATGTTTTGATGTACCGAAGGTTGTTCGGAGTCCCGGATGTGATCACGGACATGACGAGGAGTCTCGAAATGGTCGAGACATAAAGATTGATATATTGGATAACTATATTCGGACACCGGAAGTGTTCCGGAGAAGTTTCGGGTTAAACCGGAGTGCCGGAGGGTTACCGGAACCCCCCGGGGAAGTATTGGGCCTTAGTGGGCCTCAAGGGGAGAGAGAGGGCAGCAGCCAGGAGGTGGCGCGCCCCCTCCCAGGAGGAGTCCTAGTTGGACTAGGAGAGGGGGAGGCGCAGCCCCCTTTCCCTCTCCCTCTCCCTCTCTTTCCTTCCCCCCTTCTTTTCCTAGTAGGACTAGGAAAGGGGAGTCCTACTCCTACTAGGAGGAGAACTCCCCCCTCTCTTTGGCGCGCCAAGGGCAGCCGGCCTCCCCCTTGCTCCTTTATATACGGGGGCAGGGGGGCACCTCTCTAAACACTTGATATACGATATTTTAGCCGTGTGCGGTGCCCCCCTCCACCATATTACACCTCGATAATACCGTCGCGGAGCTTAGGCGAAGCCCTGCGTCGGTGGAACATCATCATCGTCACCATGCCGTCGTGCTGACGAAACTCTCCCTCAACACTCGGCTGGATCGGAGTTCGAGGGACGTCATCGAGCTGAACGTGTGTAGAACTTGGAGGTGCCGTACGTTCGGTACTTGATCGGTCGGATCGTGAAGACGTACGACTACATCAACCGCGTTGTGATAACGCTTCCGCTGTCGGTCTACGAGGGTACGTGGACAACACTCTCCCCTCTCGTTGCTATGCATCACCATGATCTTGCGTGTGCGTAGGAATTTTTTTGAAATTACTACGTTCCCCAACAGTCAAATCATGTTGGAACATTCTAGATGGATGGGGGATGTCAATAACTACTCAATAAGCTAAAGAACGTCAAAATCGGACTCCCGGAGTGAAAGTTATGGCCGAAACGGTGTTGTTGGTGGGCTGATTCTAGGGGTGCGGGCACCCGGGGGTAGGGGTGCGGGTGCCCCGGGTGGTCAGGGGGAATCGTCCTGGGGGTTCGGGGTGCAGGCACCCGGTGGTGGCCGATTTGGGCGGAAATCTTTGAGAAGTGGCCAAATTCAGTGCATTTCATGGTGGGAATGTTGGGGAACATGGCATGGAAAACAAAAACTTTTCTACACACACAAAATGATCTATCCATGGAGATGCATAGCAACGAGGGGGAGATTGCGTCTAAGTACCCTCGTAGACCGTAAGCAGAAGTGTTTCACAACGTGGTTGATGTAGTCGAACTTCTGCGCGCTTCAACCGATCAAGTATCGAACGCACGACACCTCTGCGTTCTGCACACGTTCATCTCGGGGACGTCCCTTGCCTTATTGATCCAGCAAGACGTCGATGTAGTAGATGAGTTTTGTCATCACGGCGGCGTGGTGACGGTGATGGTGAAGTGATCTCCGCAGGGCTTCGCCTAAGCACTACGAAAATATGACCGGGGGTGTAAACGATGGAGGGGGGCGCCGCACACGGCTAGGCAATTGTCTGGTGTATTCTAGGCGCCCCCTCCCACATATATATAGGTGGGAGGGGGAGGGGAGAGGCCAGGGCGTGCCCTAGGGCTGGCCGCCGCCCCCCTAGAGGCTTGCCTTGCCCTGTGCCCCCTGCCATGTTTGTCGGAGGGGGAAGGAAAGAGGGGGAGAGAGAAGGAAGTGGGAACCCTATTCCACACTTGCCTTTCCTTCTTCCCCGTTCCTTCTCCACCTATGGCCAGCCCATATGGGGGGCGCACCAGCCCCTTGCGGCTGGTGCGTTTCCCCTCTTGGCCAATAAAGCCCATATCTTTTGCCGGGGGGTGCCCGGAACCCCTTCCGGTGACCCGATATGTACCCAGTACCCTTCGGAACACTTCCGGTGTCCGAATACCATCATCCTATATATCAATCTTTACCTATCGACCATTTCAAAACTCCTCGTCATGTCCGTGATCTCATCCGGGACTCCGAACAACATTCGGTCACCAAATTACATAACTCATATAATACTATATCATCATCGAACATTCACTACAAAAAAAAGACACATCCGAGACATTTTGGGCCGAACGAATTTTTTTTCTGTCATACATATGACACTTCTATGACGATAATTGTGACAAAACCCGGTATCATCATAGATGTGGTGGGCTCCTACTTCTATGACAAAAAATCATGACAAAAAATGGGCTTTTCGTCCTGGGCAGGCCAGAGACGCAGCTGCATGACATTCTTTGGGCCGTCCATGATGGAGAAAACTCTGGTAGAAGCGAGGGCGAGGAAAATTTCGGCGAGTTCCCGGTTACGGTGGGAGGTCAGGGGCCGAGCGATGCGCGTTTCTCTCATACACGTACGCGCGTGTGTGCGAGGCGTTCGCTCTAACTGAACCCGAGCGAGGCGTTGGGCTCTAACTAAACCTGAGCGATTGCACTGCAGGCTACGCGTTACTGAACCCGAGCGATCGATCGATGGTTGTTAACTGAACCCGATCGAGTGATTCCTTCGCTACTGTTGCTAACTGAAGCCGATCGATGCTGCCTCTGGGATGAACAGTGAGCGTTCCGGGGGGGTTTGGATGAACAGTGAGCGGTGGCGTTGCCTCTGGATGAACAGGACCCCGTGGTGTGATGGAGGGCTGGATGAACAGTAGACGGTGGAGGGGTGCCCGTGGAGGGGTGGTTGAACAGGACCCCATGGTGTGGAGGGCTGGATGAACAGTAGACGGTGGAGGGGTGCCTGTGGAGGGCTGGTTGAACAATAGCCGGTGGAGTAGCGCGCGGTGGAGGCTAGATGAACATGAGCCCGTGGAGGATGGAGGAGGTCGACGGTAGCCCGTGGAGGCTGGAGGAGGTCGACGGTGGAGATGAACAGTATCCCGTGGAGTCCCGTTTTTGGGTACGCCACACCCCTCCCGATGAACAGGACCCCCGTTTCGACCGTAGGAGGTCCGTTTCGTCCGTTTTGCGGTACGCCACACGCCTCCCGATCAACAGGACCCCCGTTTCGACCGTAGGAGGTCCGTTTCGTCCGTT
Source organism: Triticum aestivum (assembly GCF_018294505.1). Classification (NCBI taxonomy): domain Eukaryota; kingdom Viridiplantae; phylum Streptophyta; class Magnoliopsida; order Poales; family Poaceae; genus Triticum; species Triticum aestivum. Next base: position 72,208,845 of record NC_057802.1, read on the forward strand.
TTGCGGTACGCCACACCCCTCCCGATCAACAGGACCTCCGTTTCGACCGTAGGAGGTCCGTTTCCTCCGTTTTGCGGTACGCCACACCCCTCCCGATCAACTGGACCCCGTTCCGAACATAGGAGGTCCGTTTCCTCCGTTGTGCGGTACGCCAGGCCTCGTTTCCATCGCCTGTTCCGTCCAAGCCCTCCCGATGAACACGACCACGCATTCCGTTCCGACCCAGCCGGTTGGCTCCCACGCGTTCCGTTGCCTCCCGATGAACACGACGCATTCCGTTGCCTCCCCATGAACATGACGCATTCCGTTGCCTCCCCATGAACACGACGACGATGCTGTTTCTCCGTTTCGACCCAGCCATGTACACGAGCCCTGGCCGTACGTATGCGCGAGTAGGCGTTCGAGACCCCGCCCGTATGTACACATACGTGGCCGTATTTTATTTCTTGCACCCTGTCCGCTGTACGTACGTGTACATGCTACGTGCGCGCCTCTACTACGACACGTACGCGCCTCTACTACGACACGTGCGCGCCTCTACATCCACCAGTATATATATACGTACACGTTCGCAACCAGAATGACAATGCTACGTACGCTTCGACCAGGTGGGTCCCGACTGTCAGGCACTTCCTTGCCTGCGAAGGTGTAGCTGGTGGGTCCCAACAGTCAGGGGGGCGAATCGTTTTTTTTGCCCGGACGCACTTCCTTGCGTGCGAAGATGTAGCTGGTGGGTCCCAGCAGTCAGGGGCAAAAGTTTTTTTCGTGAAATACGGTGGCCCATCCGGTGGGTCCCCGCTGTCAGGTGGAGGAATAATTATTTTGCACGTAATAAGGAGGCACTTCGTTGCTGCGGCCGTGGACCCAGCTGTCAGCCTCTCCACGTACAGTCCACGTCCGATGGAAGCCGTTCCTTGACCACGTTGACCACGCCATGCCGAGAGCACCAGGGCGGTGGACGACGACGAGGCCTTGGAAGGGGACGACGCGGAGCCGGGGAAGACGCGGCAGTGGATGCCCACGTGTAGAGGAGTATGAGGGTTCAGTGGTTCGCTGCGGTGTGAGGCTATCGTCGCCGCAGAATAACAGGGGGTGTGGGTGAGTAGAGGGATGGCCTGGCCAGCGGTGGGAGTAGTAGGGGCGGTGAGGCCTCCGCCGCATCACAGCCGGCCACGGGAGGCAGGAGCACGAGGCACAACCGGCGCTGGTTTGGGCGGCTGGAGCAAGAAGACCAGAGGTTGAAGAAGCACTACGGCCGTTGGATGGACATCGCACGGACACTGGAGCTAGAATCGTGCATATTGACTAGGTTGACAAAGCCCTCCGTACCCGTCAACTTAGTAGGCCCACAAGTCAGCCTGCCACTATACTGGGTCCCAGCTAACAGGGGGAGTATTCATTTTTTGTGCGTAATAAGGAGGCACTTCCTTGCGTGCGAAGATATAGCTGGTGGGTCCGAGCTGTCAGCGGCGGTAACGTTTTTTGCATGAAATACAGAGGCCCTTTCGGTGGGTCCCTGATGTCAGGTGGAGGAATCATTATTTTGCGCGTAATAAGGAGGCATTTCCTTGCGTGCGGCCGTGGACCCACCTTTCGGCCTCTCCACGTACAGTCCACTTCAAATGCATGTCGGTCGTTGACCACGTTGACCAGGCCGCGCCGAGAGCACCAAGGCGGTGGACGACAGCGAGGCCTAGGAAAGGAACGACACGGAGGCAGGGAAGACTCGGCAGTTGTTTCCCACGCGGAGGGGAGTACGACTGTACGAGGGTTTACTGGTTCGTCTGCCGTCGCCGGAGAATAACAGCAGGTGTGGGTGAGTAGAGGGATGGCTAGGCCAGCGATGGGAGTACGGTGGGGCGGTGAGGCCTGTGCGGCAGCACAGCCGGCCGCGGGGAGGAGGGAGCAGGCAGTCTCGCCGGCGCTTGTTTGAGCGGCTGGAGCAGGAGGAGCAGAGATTGAAGAAGCACGACGGCCGTTCGATGGACATCCAATAGTCACTGCTTGTGCGTCAACCTTTTTTTAGGAAGGCCTCAAATCTGTGGAAAACAACATACAGCCCATCTGCCATTATTTCTAATAATTTACAGCCCATTTGCTAAATCTCACGGTTTTTTTTGGAGCCCATATTCTTTTTGTTAGCATTACAGCCCATATTGTGGCCACAGTTAAAAAATTATACGAAATTTTGCATATTTCGGTGCGGTCCGAAGTGTTTTTAATCCCGAAATTTCGACTCACATTCAAACTGATTTTAAAAATAAATGTATATCAATATAAAATCCAACAAATTCTCCACGCATAAAAATTAATGTAATTTAAAATCTCGAAATGAAAAAAAAGATATTTGAAACTAATTGCCGGCCAGCCGAAAGAAGCTCTCCTCATCTTGAAAGATTTGCAGCCCAACAGGCCTGACAAAGCGACTTACATGGCAAATCACAAAAAAACTGGGCTGTGGCCGTGGACCCAGCTATCAGCCTCTCCACGTACAGTACTCTTCCGATGGAAGTCGGTCATTGACCACATTGACCACGCCGCGCCGAGAGCACCAAGGCGGTGGACGACGGCGAGGCCTAGGAAGGGGACGACGCGGAGCCGGGGAAGACGCGACAGTGGATGCCCACGCGGAGAGGAGTACAAGGGTTCACTGGTTCGGCTGCGGCGTGAGGCTGCCGTCGCCGCAGAATAACAGGGGGTGTGGGTGAGTAGAGGGATACCCTGGGCCAGTGGTGGGAGTAGTAGGGGGCGGTGAGGCCTCCGCGGCATCACAGCCGGCCACGAGAGGCAGGAGCACGCGGCACGACCGGCGCTGCTTTGGGCGGCTGGAGCAAGAAGACTAGAGGTTGAAGAAGCACTATGGCCGTTGGATGGACATCGTACGGTCACTGGAGCTAGAATCGTTCATATTGACTAAGTTGACAAAGCCCTCCGTCCTCGTCAACTTAGTGGGCCCACAAGTCAGCCACCCACTATGGTGGGTCCCAGCTAGCAGGGGGTATTCATTTTTTGGTGTGTAATAAGGAGGCACTTCCTTGCGTGCGAAGATATAGCTGGTGGGTCCGACCTGTCAACGGGGGGAACTTTTTTTCGTGAAATACAGAAGCCCTTCCCACGTACAGTGCGTAATAAGGAGGAACTTTCCTTGCGTGCGACCATGGACCTCGTGGGTCCCACCGTCAGGCTCTCTACGTACAGTCCTCTTCCGATGACTCTCGTATGTTGATCACGCCGCGCCAAGCGCACCGAGGCGGTGGACGACGGTGAGGCCCCGGACTGGAACAACCCGAAGATGGGGAAGACACGGCAGTGGAGTCGCAGACGGAGAGGAGTTGGAAACTTGACTGGTTCGGGTGGGTGGGCCTACACTCGGCAGAGAATAACAGGAGGTGCGGAGTGGAGGGATGGCCTGGCCGTCGGCGGGGTAGCGTTTTGCTGAGGAGCGCAAAACAACGCCGCTGGACGCCGAAGGCTGGAGCAGGCGGTTCCGGCAGCGCTGGGGGGAAGAAGACGAGAGATTGAAGAAGAATGTCGGCCTTGGATGTGAATCCAACGCCTTCTTAGGCTTTGACCTACTGGCCCACATGTCAGCCTGTCCATTTGTTTCTTTAGTCCATTTGGTGGGCTGGGTGAAACAATGATGTAGCATCTATGCAGCCCGTTTAAATCCCATTTGCATTTTTCTTGAAATCCGCGGACTTGCTGGGCTGGGTGAAAATGTCAATTGGGCTAGACGGAGAAATGTTATAAAAACATAAACACATGATTGCACATCAGTAAAATCTTTGCAAGCTTATGTACGCAATCACTAGGAGTTAACTTGCCAAGTTATATATAAACAATTATTATTATTATTTTGTAAGAACTTTCAACTTACGAAATAAAATATCATTTTAATTTGATGAGTTAATAGTACGTGGGGTATTATTATTTTTTAGGCTAGACGTGGGACAGTTGAGTTGGTTCTAGGGGAAAGTACTGGGAGAAAACTCAGTTACATCAAAAAGAAAGTGGGAGAAAATTCAGAGACCTGCTGGGTCCACCTGAGGAGGGGAATATGTTGGGAGGAAGGAGATTAAAAGCACGGCAGCCGAGTGAACTAGTTTTTTTTACGGACAAGTGAACTAGTTTACATAGATAAGCAAATGGCCACTAAAAAAAGCAATCAGGTTAATGGGTTCTTAAAAGAAATATTTCGGACAAAACAGATAATTACGACACATAGGCTAATGCATGAAACACTCAGATGATAAAGGTGCTTATAAACAGATAAAGTACAACATCTAGACCTTCCTGGCACGCTTGATCATGACGTTGCGGCTGTCCGTGTACTCGTCGGTTACATGAAGCAGACACGCCCTCATGTCCAAGATCTGCCTATAATTGTCGTAGCATGCGTATGCGTCCTTGGCCGCGTAGGTTATGTAGGCTAGATTCAGAGGTACCTCGCACGTGTTCAGGTCGTCTTCTTTCATGTTGGCGTATCAGGGGTCGATGATGGTCTCAGCGAGGTCAACCACGGAGTCCTTCTCCTGCCTGTTGCTGATGATCTTGTATTGCTTCTGGATGTCGACAAGCTTGTTGCACCAGATGGCCGAATCGTCGCGTTCTTCCTTCTCTCCATCGTAGCGAAGGTGCAGTCGGCGCTGCCGATGAAACGGGCGAATGCTCCAGAACCTGGTGCAGCCATAGGACTGAGGCGAGGCAGAGCTTCACCGAGTCCGTATCGTTGGTGTACATCACATTCAACTTGGTGCAGCCATAGGACTGAACGGCGAACTCAAAGGGGAACTCCTTGCTGAAGTCCATATCCAGCAGGCTCACCCCTCGGATCGCCATTCGAGTCTCTTCGAGTGAACGAGTGTGTAGGCGGCGGCAGCAGTTCGTTTTTCAGCTCTTGGGGAACTGGATTCAACAGTAAGCTGAGTGTGTACAGGCGACAACAGTTACTACCCCTCCCTCGTCCGCTGCACGCCCGGCAGAAGATGCACCCTCAGCCACACGTCGGTTCACGAGCGGGTCTGTATTGGTACTGTAATAACAGGAGTTAGTGGTCACTTTACTTAAATTTAATTAGCTTTAATAGAATTTTATACTTAAAACAAGCAATGCATTCGCTCGTTCTATCAGTGCCACAGGATCAACATGCACAACAATTAGAATTATTATTCTCAGGATGCACACGATCAGCACATTTGTCGCACTTTCACAAAGATAAGACTACCAAGTTTGAACTGTTTGTTATGGTTGTTGTCCTCTGCATCATCATGCCGTGTTTCCCGGCTTGCAAGATTCAGAACCAACAAATAAGATCCAAATAATAAGTATAACAAAGATGCCTACACATCTCATTGATTCCCAGCTTGCAAGATTCAGAACCAACAAATAAGATCCAAATAATAAGTACAACAAAGATGCCTACACATCTCATTGATTCCCAGCTTGCAAGATTCAGAACCAACAAATAAGATTCAAATAATAAGTACAACAAAGATGCCTACACATCTCATTGATTCCCAGCTTGCAAGATTCAGAACCAACCCATTAGAGCCTTTTGTTAAAGTGAATATCAGGATTAAATCCATCTTGGCTAGCCATGTCATACAATCGAAGAACTTGGTGAATGCTCTTGACCGTCACAACATCTGTAGTTGAGTATTCCTGTTTGCACAACACAAACAAGAAGAGCATGATTTCACTTTAATAGTGGCCTCCTTGAACTCAACATGCACCTCCACTCGGATGAGACCTGCCTGGAGTTCCATGATTCAATTCATGCGCCTTTTTCTGCAATTCACCTGAAATGAAGCAAAGATTGCATCATTCAGCTAGCAAGAAGTACTTGCTCTCATGAGCTGGCAGGTTCTTCTTTAGTAGTTGCACTAAAATTAAGGAATATTAAGGTTGGCTGTCCGGCTCATGTAAGGTGCAACTATAATTTTCTTATCCTTTTGTGTAGTTCCACTAAAATAAAGTGCCATTGTGGTGACAATGACGTCTCATCTTGCAAAGGCTAATAAAATGTTCCACGAGATTACCAGCAGAACTTGACGGAGCTTTTGGAAACTCCAATCACCATTTTGTGCAGTTCCACCAAAATTGAGAGATGTTGCCCACGTGACATTTTAGTTGAACTACACAAGACACTCATTCCAAAAAAAAGTGTTTTGTGCAGTTCACCAAAAGGTCACAATAGCAACAAGGTGAAATGGATATCCCTATCTGCACAAAAAGATAGAAAGTAAACAGTTGCTGGTCAATAAGAATATACGAAACATATACAAAATGAAAAGAAGCATCTTAATTATGTTCATGGCAATCACGCAAGGACAGTAGAAATTTTAAAACGTCAGCAATGCTTCATGTTACCAGAAGCATTACGATCAACAATGAGATTCCTCAAATATGGGATTACTTTAATGGTGGCATTGCTTGTTTACCAGACACAGTAAATCAACAGCAGCTAAAGAGTTGGTTTAAGGGCATGGGACCATGGGGACACCAGGACACTCAGCAGCGTAAAGGAGCAACTTACTTATCATACTGGGGAAAACAGCAGGAGTGCCATTTGTTACACAGTTTAATTGCATATTATCACTGGAGGCATTAGATTAACAATAACACTGGTTAGACATGTCACTAAGGTAACAATGTGATCGCTTCATTTTACATGCGCCCTTACATTAACAACAACAAAAGGTTGGTATAAGGACATGCGACAGTGGACGCATCAGCACAATGTACCTACAAGGAGGCATAAAGTGGTGATGCCGAGTTTGTTCATGCTATGTGAGGGCAGCAAACCTAATCCTGGAGACCTTGTACTATGTGAGGGCAGCAAATCTAATCCTGGAGACCTTTTACTATGTGAGGGCAGCAAATCTAATCCTGGAGACCTTTTACTATGTGAGGGTAGCAAATCTAATCCTGGAGACCTTTTACTATGTGAGGGCAGCAAATCTAATCCTGAGACCTTTTACTATGTGAGGGCAGCAAATCTAATCCTGGAGACCTTTTACTATGTGATGGCAGCAAATCTAATCCTGGACATACTTTGTTGACTTGTCCACCAGCCGCCACTTTCTATCCTTTTTTCAACCAATAATAGATCTGTTCCTTATCCAGTTTGTACTGTGTTTTCCCATTATTTCCCTTTTCAACCAAGAGACCGGTTGGGTATCCGGTCTCTACTACTTTCACCATATTATTTCCTCTTTGAATCAAGTCCTAGATTCATGCTACAACTTTTCCCCCTTTCTTCGTTGTTTGAACATAGCCCTAGATTTGAATGCATGAAGTAGCTTTACCTCTAATAATACTAAAAATTTAGGTGTCTTTGGAAGAGCTGATGGGAGTAGAAAAAGATGCACATGCAGACATGTGGGGAGCTGGGGCAGTAGAGCAAGGCTGCTTTCGAAGAACTTATACCTGAGGGTCGCCGGGATGTCGGCGGCGGCAGGTCGGATCTGCGGACAATACGGCAGGGAGGAAGAAGGGTCGGAGGACCTCCCGAGCCGACGCTGTGTCGGAGAGAACGGCATGGGCAGAGGATCGGGCCCCTCCGGCAGCTGTGGGTTTCCTCCCTCAGCGGTGATGACTGCGTGAATGATGCACCTTTTAGTCCTCTACACACACCGACCGAAGGGATCCGGCCGGATCTGTGACCAGCGGTGAGCAGAGAGAAAATGTCGCTACCGCTGTCTTGTTTATATCTGGAGAGGATGAGAGAATGAAGAGAGCAACCCTAATAAAGCAAGCGCTCAGGCCCCTGTGTCCATATATAGTGGAGTGATTATCTTTTTTCTCTCCACAACAAGCGTTTCAATTTGTGTACGTGGCATTAAAGAAAAGAAACTCTCTATTTAAGGTGACTACTGTACGACTCCTACTTACTACTAGTAGTACTACAGTATTGTTCACTTGTGCTCCCCGCCCCTCCATTCATTGAACAACCCCATGGGTGAATAAACATATAGTAAGTACTGTATTTATATAGAACGAACAAGCTCGAACTATTTTCGCGTAGTTAAAAGTTGAGGGCGGGGCTTTTCCCGGGCAGTACGCGCGGCAGTTTTCGGGTAGGCCGTTTGACAGAGAGGCGAGGAGGGTGAGCGAGTGGGGCTGTGCGTGACAGCGCATTACTGCTAGAAAGACTTGTGATATGACCACTCACTATAGTCATGAATTACTGGCGCTCCGACCGGGGTGATGCCCCCCTTCCGTTCCGCGCTCTAATCTGGTGCATGACACGTCGACTGGCTCTCCCACATTTCGGAGTAGTAAGAAGGAGCAACGAATGATGCGGTATATACTAGTACTATACTATACTAGTCAGGTCGGAGGAGTGCGAACCACGGCAAGAGGGTGCTTGGATCCAAGGGACTTATTTTAGTCTGACTAAAAATAGTCTCTTTAAGAGGCTAAAGTTCCAAGCACCCCTGACTAAAGAGGGGCTAAAACTAGTCTTGAGACTAAAATTTTTTAGTCAGGGGTACCCCTACTAAAATGTGGATTAGTCCTCTCTCTCCTCATTTAACTCCTCTCCTTTAACACAGGCGAGTTCTGGATTGGAGGGTTTGGAGGATAATAGATGCTCATTAACTTGATTTTAGTCTCTTTAGTATTTGGATCCAAGCATGGGGAGGCTAGCAAGTTTTAGTCCCACTAGTTTTAGTCATGGAACTAAAACGTATCCAAGCACCCTCCAAATCCGGCAGGAAATAGGGTCCAAAGTAGTCAAATGATTGAGATAGAGCATTTATTGTCAATCTAACCCTGCCATCCATACACCTCTTTGCTTTAGAGTTAGTTCAGGGTTAGAATCTAACTCTAACCTCTAACTGAGTTAAAGTTCTCCTCGTCTCGGTTCATCTCCATCATACTTTCCCCATTCCTGTGTTTTCAGTATCCTGCGAATCAAAGAGGCCCTTTTTTGCGGGAAAAATCAAAGAGGCCCTTAGACTGGTTTCGGTCCGGTCATTTTTTATAAACGTGTTATGTCTAAAATTTAATGAACGTGCTCCGGTTTCCACGAAAATAATCCGGTTTCATGTAGTAATTCATTCATTTATTTATTCTTCTGCGGGGGGTTTGCATGTAATTCGTGAGGTCTGAAATGTAAAGTACCCCGGCATATGCTCCGAGTCATGCATGCACTACGACCCAGATGCTCTATGTCCCACATGTCGGCGAATGGGAGCACATGGAAATAGCCTAGGAGTACATATAGGAGGATAAATGCGTGAAATAATATGTACTGTGAAGCGTAGCCGTGGTTCGAAAAGGAGACCTAAAGTGATGACAACTATGTTGGGGAACGTAGCAGAAATTCAAAATTTTCTACGCATCACCAAGATCAATCTATGGAGTTTACTAGCAACGAGAGGGAAGGAGTGCATCTACATACCCTTGTAGATCACGAGCGGAAGCGTTCAAGAGAACGGGGTTGATGGAGTCGTACTCGTCGTGATCCAAATCACCGATGATCCTAGCACCGAACGGACGGCACCTCCGCGTTCAACACACGTACGGAGCAGCGACGTCTCCTCCTTCTTGATCCAGCAAGGGGGGAGGAGAGGTTGATGGAGATCCAGCAGCACGACGGCGTGGTGGTGGAAGTAGCGGGATCCCGGCAGGGCTTCGCCAAGCGCAAGCGGGGAGGAAGAGGTGTCACGGGAGGGAGAGGGAGGCGCCAGGGCTTAGGTATTGCTGCCCTCCCTCCCCCCCACTATATATAGGGCCAAGGGAGAGGGGGGGGCGCAGCCTTGGCCCTTCCTCCAAGGAAGGGTGCGGCCAGGGAGGAGTCCTTCCTCCCCAAGGCACCTCGGAGGTGCCTTCCCCCTTTAGGACTCTCCCTTTTTTCTTATCTCTTGGCGCATGGGCCTCTTGGGGCTGGTGCCCTTGGCTCATATAGGCCAAGGCGCACCCCCTACAGCCCATGTGGGCCCCCGGGGCTGGTGGACCCCCTTGGTGGACCCCCGGACCCCTTTCGGCACTCCCGGTACAATACGGATAAAGTGCGAAACTTCTCTGGCGACCAAAATAAGACTTCCCATATATAAATCTTTACCTCCGGACCATTCCGGAACTCCTCGTGACGTCTGGGATCTCATCCGGGACTCCGAACAACTTTCGGGTTACCGCATACTAATATCTCTATAACCCTAGCGTCACCGAACCGTAAGTGTGTAGACCCTACGGGTTCGGGAGACATGCAGACATGACCGAGACGACTCTCCGGTCAATAACCAACAGCGGGATCTGGATACCCATGTTGGCTCCCACATGCTCCTCGGTGATCTCATCGGATGAACCACGATATCGAGGATTCAATCAATCCCGTATACAATTCCCTTTGTCTATCAGTATGTTACTTGCCCGAGATTCGATCGTCGGTATCCCGATACCTTGTTCAATCTCGTTACCGGCAAGTCTCTTTACTCGTTCCGTAACACATCATCCCGTGATCAACTCCTTGGTCACATTGTGCACATTATGATGATGTTCTACCGAGTGGGCCCAGAGATACCTCTCCGTTTACATGGAGTGACAAATCCCAGTCTCGATTCGTGCCAACCCAACAGACACTTTCAGAGATACCTGTAGTGCACCTTTATAGCCACACAGTTACGTTGTGACGTTTGATACACCCAAAGCATTCCTACGGTATCCGGGAGTTGCACAATCTCATGGTCTAAGGAAATGATACTAGACATTAGAAAAGCTCTGAGCAAACGAACTACACGATCTTGTGCTAGGCTTAGGATTGGGTCTTGTCCATCACATCATTCTCCTAATGATGTGATCCCGTTATCAACAACATCCAATGTCCATGGTCAGGAAACCGTAACCATCTATTGACCAACGAGCTAGTCAACTAGAGGCTTACTAGGGACATGGTGTTGTCTATGTATCCACACATGTATCTGAGTTTCCTATCAATACAATTCTAGCATGGATAATAAACGATTATCATGAACAAGGAAATATAATAATAACCAATTTATTATTGCCTCTAGGGCATATTTCCAACAGTCTCCCACTTGCACTAGAGTCAATAATCTAGTTCACATCACCATGTGATTAACACTCACAGGTCACATCACCATGTGGCCAACATCCAAAGAATTTACTAGAGTCAACAATCTAGTTCACATCACTATGTGATTAACACTCAATGAGTTCTGGTTTGATCATGTTATGCTTGTGAGAGAGGTTATTAGTCAACGGGTCTGAACCTTTCAGATCCGTGTGTGCATTACGAATATCTATGTCATCTTGTGGATGCTACCACGCGCTACTTGGAGCCATTTCAAATAACTGCTCTACTATACGAATCCGGTTTACTACTCAGAGTCATCCAGATTAGTGTCAAAGTTCGCATCGACGTAACCCTTTACGACAAACTCCTTTTCACCTCCATAATCGAGAAAATTCCTTAGTCCACTAGATACTAAGGATAAGTTCGACCGCTGTCATGTGATCCATTCCCGGATCACTATTGTACCCCTTGACCAACTCATGGCAAGGCACACTTCATGTGCGGTACACAGCATAGCATATTATAGAGCCTACGTCTAAAGCATAGGGGACGACCTTCGTCCTTTCTCTCTCTTCTGCTGTGGTCAGGTCTTGAGTCTTACTCAATACTCACACCTTGTAACACAGCCAAGAACTCCTTCTTTGCTGATCTATTTTGAACTCTTTCAAAATCATGTCAAGGTGTGCGTTCTTTGAAAGTATCATCGGGCGTCTTGATCTATCTCTATAGATCTTGATGCCCTATATGTAAGCAGCTTTATCCAGGTCTTCCTTTGAAAAACTCCTTTCAAACAACCCTTTATGCTTTTCAGAAATTTTACATCATTTCGGATCAACAATATGTCATTCACATATACTTATCAGAAATGTTGCAGCGCTCCCACTCACTTTATTGTAAATACAAGTTTCTAACAAACTTTGTATAAACCCAAAAACTTTGATCACTCCATCAAAGTGTATATTCTGACTCCGAGATGCTTGCTCTAGTCCATGGAAGGATCACTGGAGCTAGCATACCTTTTAGCATCCTTAGGATCGACAAAACCTTTCTGATTGTATCACATACAACCTTTCCTTACGAAAACTGGTAAGGAAACTTATTTTGACATCCATCTGCCAGATTGCAGCTAATGCTAACATGATTCCGACGGACTTAAGCATCGCTACGGATGGGAAAATCTCATCGTAGTCAACTCCTTGAACTTGTGGAAATACTCTTTGCCACAAGTCGAGCTTCATAGACGGTAACATTACCGTCCACGTCCGTCTTCTTCTCAAAGATCCATTTATCTCGGATTTCATGGCTTCTAACCATTTGTCGGAATATGGGCCCACCATCGCTTCTCCATAGCTCGTAGGTTCAGTATTGTCCAACAACATGATATCCCAGACAGGATCACGTCCCACTCTAAAGTAGCACACATCCTCGTCATCCTACGAGGTTTGGTGGTGACTTGATCCGAAGTTTCATGATCACTATCATAAGCTTCCACTTCAATTGGTATAGATGCCACAGGAACAACTTCCTGTGCCCTGCTACACACTAGTTGAAGTGACGGTTCAATAACCTTATCAAGTCTCCACCATCCTCCCACTCAATTCTTTCGAGAGAAACTTTTCCTCGAGAAAGGACCTGTTTCTAGAAGCAATTACTTTTGCTTCCAGATCTGAAATAGGAGGTATACCCAACTGTTTTGGGTATTCTATGAAGACGCATTTATCCGCTTTGGGTTCGAGCTTATCAGCCTGAAACTTTTTCACATAAGCATCGCAGCCCCAAACTTTTAAGAAACGACAACTTAGGTTTCTCTAAACGCTGTCGTCTCAACGGAATTGCGTGGTGCCCCTTTTAAAGTGAATGCGGTTGTCTCTAATGCCTAACCCATAAACGATAGTGGTAATTCGATAAGAGACATCATGGTATGCACCATATCCAATAGGGTGCAGTTATGATGTTCGGACACACCATTACACTATGGTGTTCCGGGCAGTATTAATTGTGAAACACTTTCCACAATGTCTTAATTGTGTGCCAAACTCGTAACTCAGATACTCATCTCTATGATCATATCACAGACATTTTATCCTCTTGTCACGACGATCTTCAACTTCACTCTGAAATTACTTGAACCTTTCAATAATTCAGATTTGTGTTTCATCAAGTAAATACACTCAGCATCCACTCAAATCATCTGTGAAGTAAGAACATAACGATATCCACTGCATGCCTCCGCACTCATTGGACTGCATACATCAAAATGTATTACTTCCAATAAGTTGCTTTCTTGTTCCATCTTACTGAAAACGAGGCCTTTCAGTCATCTTGCCCATGTGGTATGATTTGCATGTCTCAAGTGATTCAAAATCAAGCGAGTCCAAACGATCCATCTGCATGGAGTTTCTTCATGCATATATACCAATAGACATGGTTCGCATGTCTCAATCTTTTCAAAAACGACTGAGTCCAAAGATCCATCTACATGGAGCTTCTTCATGCGTTCTATACCAATATGACTCAAATGTCAGTGCCACAAGTATGTGGAACTATCATTACTATTTTATATCTTTTGGCATGAACATGTGTATCACTACAATCGAGATTCATTTTAGGTGCAAGACCATTGAAGGTATTATTCAAATAAACAGAGTAACCATTATTCTCCTTAGATGAATAACCATATTGCGATAAACATAATCCAATCATGCTCAACACAAACACCAAATCTCGATGGTAGAGGGAGCATGCGATGCTTGATCACATCAACCTTGGAAATACTTCCAACACATATCGTCATCTCACCTTTAGCTAGTCTCCGTTTATTTCGCAGCTTTTATTTCGAGTTACTAACACTTAGCAACCGAACCGGTATCTAATACCCTAGTGCTGCTAGGAGTACTAGTAAAGTACACATTCATATAACGTATATCCAATATACTTCTGTCGACCTTGCCCGCCTTCTCATCTACCAAGTATCTAGGGTAGTACTGCTTCAGTGACCGTTCCCCTCATTACAGAAGCACTCAGTCTCGGGTTTGGGTTCAACCTTGGGATTCTTCACTAGAGCAGCAAACGATTTGCTGTTTCATGAAGTATCCCTTTTGCCTTTGCCCTTCTAGAAACTAGTGGTTTTACTAACCATCAACAATTGATGCTCCTTCTTGATTTCTACTTTCGCGGTGTCAAACATCGCGAATAGCTCAAGGATCATCATAACTATCCTTGATATGTTATATTTCATCACGAAGCTCTACTAGCTTGGTGGCAGTGATTATGGAGAACCATCACTATCTCATCTGGGAGATTAACTCCCACTCGATTCAAGCGATTGTGGTACTCAGACAATCTGAGCACATGCTCAACGATTGAGCTTTTCTCCCTTAGTTTGCAGGCTTAAGAAACTTGTCAGAGGTCTCATACCTCTTGCGTGGGCACTAGTCTAAAATCCCAATTTCAGTCTTCGGAACATCTCATATGTTCTGCGACGTTTCAAAGCCGTCTTTGGTGCCACAATTCTAAACCGTTAGCAATACGCACTGAACTATCACGTAGTCATCAAAACGTGTATGTCAGATGTTTCGTAACATCTACAGACGACGCTGAGGTCCAGCACACCGAGCGGTGCATTAAGGACATAAGCCTTCTGTGCAGCAATGAGGACAATCCTCAGTTTACGGACCCAGTCCGCATAATTGCTACTACCAACTTTCAACTAAATTTTCTCTAGGAACATATCTTAAACAGTAGAACTAAAGCGTATGACATAATTTGCAAAGACCTTTTTGACTATGTTCATGATAATGAAGTTCATCTAATTATTTAATGAACTCCCACTCAGATAGACATCCCTCTAGTCATCTAAGTGATACATGATCCGAGTCAAACTAGGCCGTGTCCGATCATCACGTGAGACGGACTAGTCATCATCGGTGAACATCTCCATGTTGATCGTATCTACTATACGACTCATGTTCGATCTTTCGATCTCTTGTGTTCCGAGGCCATGTCTGTACATGCTAGGCTCGTCAAGTCAACCTAAGTGTTTTGCATGTGTTCCGAGGCCATGTCTGTACATGCTAGGCTCGTCAACACCTGTTGTATTCGAACGTTAGAATCTATCACACCCGATCATCACGTGGTGCTTCGAAACAGCGAACCTTCGCATCGGTGCACAGTTAGGGAGAACACGTCTCTTGAAATTTTAGTGAGGGATCATCTTACTTACTACCGTCGTACTAAGCAAATAAGATGCATAACATGATAAACATCACATGCAATCAAATAGTGACATGATATGGCCAATATCATTTTGCTCCTTTGATCTCCATCTTCGGGGCACCATGATCATCTTTGTCACCGGCATGACACCATGATCTCCATCATCATGATCTCCATCATTGTGTCTTCATGAAGTTGTCACGCCAACGATTACTTCTACTTCTATGGCTAACGCGCTTAGCAATAAAGTAAAGTAATTTACATGGCGTTATTCAATGACACGCAGGTCATACAAAAATAAAGACAACTCCTATGGCTCCTGCCGGTTGTCATACTCATCGACATGCAAGTCGTGATCCCTATTACAAGAATATGATCAATCTCATACATCACATATATCATTCATCACATCTTCTGGCCATATCACATCACATAGCACATGCTGCAAAAACAAGTTAGACGTCCTCTAATTGTTGTTGCAAGTTTTACGTGGCTTGTATAGGTTTCTAGCAAGAACGTTTCTTACCTACGTAAAACCACAACGTGATATGCTAATTTCTATTTACCCTTCATAAGGACCCTTTTCATCGAATCCGTTCCGACCAAAGTGGGAGAGACAGACACCCGCTAGCCACCTTATGCAACTAATGCATGTCAGTCGGTGGAACCTGTCTCACGTAAGCGTACGTGTAAGGTCGGTCCGGGCCGCTTCATCCCACAATGCCGCCGAAACAAGATAAGACTAGTAGCGGCAAGAAGAATTGGCAACACCTACGCCCACAACTACTTTGTGTTCTACTCGTGCATAGAAACTACGCATAGACCTAGCTCATGATGCCACTGTTGGGGAACGTAGCAGAAATTCAAAATTTTCCACGCATCACCAAGATCAATCTATGGAGTTTACTAGCAACGAGAGGGAAGGAGTGCATCTACATACCCTTGTAGATCGTGAGGGGAAGCGTTCAAGAGAACGGGGTTGATGGAGTCGTACTCGTCGTGATCCAAATCACCGATGATCCTAGCGCCGAACGGACGGCACCTCCGCGTTCAACACACGTACGGAGCAGCGACGTCTCCTCCTTCTTGATCCAGCAAGGGGGGAGGAGAGGTTGATGGAGATCCAGCAGCACAACGGCGTGGTGGTGGAAGTAGCGGGATCCCGGCAGGGCTTCGCCAAGCGCAAGCGGGGAGGAGGAGGTGTCACGGGAGGGAGAGGGAGGCGCCAGGGCTTAGGTATTGCTGCCCTCCCTCCCCCCCACTATATATGGGGCCAAGGGAGAGGGGGGGCGCAGCCTTGGCCCTTCCTCCAAGGAAGGGTGCGGCCAGGGAGGAGTCCTTCCTCCCCAAGGCACCTCGGAGGTGCCTTCCCCCTTTAGGACTCTCCATTTTTTTCTTATCTATTGGCGCATGGGCCTCTTGGGGCTGGTGCCCTTGGCCCATATAGGCCAAGGCGCACCCCCTACAGCCCATGTGGCCCCCCGGGGCTGGTGGACCCCCGGACCCCTTTCGGCACTCCCGGTACAATACTGATAAAGTGCGAAACTTTTCGGGCGACCAAAATAAGACTTCCCATATATAAATCTTTACCTCCGGACCATTCCGGAACTCCTCGTGACGTCCGGGATCTCATCCGGTACTCCGAACAACTTTCGGGTTACCGCATACTAATATCTCTATAACCCTAGCGTCACCGAACCTTAAGTGTGTAGACCCTACGGGTTCGGGAGACATGCAGACATGACCGAGACGACTCTCCGGTCAATAACCAACAGCAGGATCTGGATACCCATGTTGGCTCCCACATGCTCCTCGATGATCTCATCGGATGAACCACGATATCGAGGATTCAATCAATCCCGTATACAATTCCCTTTGTCTATCGGTATGTTACTTGCCCGAGATTCGATCGTCGGTATCCCGATACCTTGTTCAATCTCGTTACCGGCAAGTCTCTTTACTCGTTCCGTAACACATCATCCCGTGATCAACTCCTTGGTCACATTGTGCACATTATGATGATGTCCTACCGAGTGGGCCCAGAGTTACCTCTCCGTTTACATGGAGTGACAAATCCCAGTCTCGATTCGTGCCAACCCAACAGACACTTTCGGAGATACCTGTAGTGCACCTTTATAGCCACCCAGTTACGTTGTGACGTTTGGTACACCCAAAGCATTCCTGCGGTATCTGGGAGTTGCACAATCTCATGGTCTAAGGAAATGATACTAGACATTAGAAAAGCTCTGAGCAAACGAACTACACGATCTTGTGCTAGGCTTAGGATTGGGTCTTGTCCATCACATCATTCTCCTAATGATGTGATCCCGTTATCAACGACATCCAATGTCCATGGTCAGGAAACCGTAACCATCTATTGATCAACGAGCTAGTCAACTAGAGGCTTACTAGGGACATGGTGTTGTCTATGTATCCACACATGTATCTGAGTTTCCTATCAATACAATTCTAGCATGGATAATAAACGATTATCATGAACAAGGAAATATAATAATAACCAATTTATTATTGCCTCTAGGGCATATTTCCAACAAACTATAGGTCGCACGCACCCAACTAGTGGTACTAGACATACGACTAATTTTTTCCTCAAAAAGAAAAGAGGCACGAGTGCTCAGTACTCCTATTCTATAAACACGAGTCCCATCTGACAACAGCGTCCGTGCTACAGCTAGCTCTCCTCCCTCGTTTCTCTCTTCTAATTCTAAACTCAGCCGATGCCCGGTGGGCGGGGTGGGTTTGCTCAACTACGGCCCCACCTCATAGTGAAAACGTTACGACTGGAATAAAAATGCCATATACTCCCTCCGTTCATAAATATAAGCCTTTTAGATACTATTTCAAATGGAATACAACGTACAGATGTATGTAGACATAGTTTAGAGTGTAGATTCACTCATTTTGCTCCGTATGTAGTAGTCACTTGCTGGAATCTTTAGAAAGACTTATATTTGGGAACGGAGGGAGTACTATACTAATAAAACATTAAGGCCACGAGGCGATGCAGTGCTGGTTACAGGAGGCAAGAAGAGATGCATCCATCGACGGCGTCCACCTCCTCGACTCAGGGCGCCGGCCCATCGAACGACGCCTAAGTAGCAGCGGCTTTCGTGGCCAGGTCGACGTGCTTCTGAACAATGGCGTCCAAAGATTCCAGCCGCTGGAAGAAGGCCAATGTCTTTCTGTCCTCACTTGCCTTGTAGTGGCCTATGTAGATGATTTCCTCATAGACGTGGATGTGCAGGTCGACGGTTTCTTGCATGGCGAGGCGCTGCGCGGTGAGCGCGGCCTCGAGGTGCACATTCTTCGTCGCGACCTCCGGCACCTGCAGGGCCACCCGTGCTTGAAAGAGTTCATCACCATGGAGGCCGATGAGGATGGTAGGCAATGAGGAGCCTGGGCGCGCGGGCTGGAGCAGTACGGCAAGGTCGTCCGCACGCTTCTTGACGGCAGTGAACTTGCGGATGGAGTTGACCATCATGTCGTCCATGCGAGAGGCGAAGCCGGCGTCGGCGAGGGCTACGATGCCTGCGGTCGCCAGCACCGTCTGGAAACGCTGCACGGTGCGGGGCCGCAGGCCGGCGCCTTGGATGATTTGGCATAGCCGACTGCCGCTCGCGTCCATCGCCTCCATAGGTGCTTGTGGCTTCTGGTCACTTGGTCTTGGATTGGAGTGAGCAGTGTTGCGCAGAGACTTGGGAGTAGATGGATTGGAGTGGTGGGGCGCCTTTATTATATGAGAGTCCAAACTCTGTTGCATTCACATCGTGCTGGCTCTATTCTGCTTCTCCAATTAATTCCCTCTGCATGTAATTGAGGATACATCATTGACCGTTCAACGTCTCGGGAACCGCTACCCTCTCCCTCCTTGGCATTCAAACACCTATGGACCCGTCGACGACGAGGTGCCTATGGTGACTTCGTAAATTTCAAGATGATAGTGCCGTGCGTGTGTGCGTTCATAGGGGTGAGTGTATGCGCGTGTATATGAGCGCTTGCGTCTGTACTATGTAAAAAATGTAAATGTGTGTCAAAAAGAGACTAGTCAGTATACTCAATATTGTGCACCTTGGAGAGGAAAACGATAGAACTAGTACATATTTATTTACGGTGCAGATTCACTCATTTTGCTCCATATGTACTCCGTCTCGGTGTAGTCTAGTCACTTGTTGAAATCTCTAGAAGGGCAAATACTCCTTTCTGGTTTACAGGGCTATACTAGCAAGTAGTTGTACGTACTAGTACAATAGTGGGCTCACATAGCAATTTTGTCTCATGCAAGAGCCTGGCTATATGCGTGCTCCAATGTTCGCAACTGCAACGTTCGGTTTGCGCTTGGCTCTTCGCCTCTTCGAGAAGACGAACAATGATGTTACTACTAGTGCTTCTACAGTGTCGAATCCACTGCTGCATGTCCGTCCACCGCAAGCGGGACGGATAGCTTGTTGTAGAAGTACTACTAAGCAAAAGCATGTCCTCGTTTGCGAGCAACCGCGCGCATGGGTGAGGGAGATGGCGTGTAGTAAAATCAAGCTTCTCCTCGTTGTACGAGTTGACGCGACACATCATAGCACTGGCCCCACATGCTTGCCTCTAAACTTGGCTGAAAGACCCGCAGTGTACAATATATTTGCTGCAACATCTAACATTTACCCACCACAAATTAAAATATATGTGGCCGTATGTATCGTTCTGATGCAGAGGCCGAGGAGTCCCCCCTTTTCAAAAAAAAAACAAATTAAAATATATATTCCTGTCTTCACCAGATGAGCGTGCAAACTACAATCACCAGGGTGTCAGGTAGGGCCAGAAGACTATTTTAATTTTTTTTTAACTTCAAGACGGCCACATAGCATGGAGCCGACCCCAACGATTTTAAGCTTACAGGCATGGTACACGATATCCTAGACTACTCTACACATGAAACTGCCGCACGAGCGTCCGGGCTGCGCTTGGCTCTTTGCCTCTTCAGGAAGTCGAACAATGATGGAGTACTACTACACTGGAGGAGTACTACAGTACGCTACTGGCCATCTGACACCGATTGAACTGCTGCATGTCCACCGCGTGCGGGAGGGAGAGCGTGTAGCGAAAGCTTCTCCTAGTCTTGCCAGCCACCACGCTCATGGGCGAGGGAGGGACACTCCTGCCTTTGCGTGTATGACAGGTGGGCCCGACAGGTGTGTGGCCAACCTGTCATATAGCCAAAGGCAGGTGCAGTTAAGTCCGCGAGGGAGAGGATAATCAAACTTCTCGTTGATGTACGAGTTGACGCGACACATCAAAGCACTGCATCGATATATTTCAATAATTTGCGTTTACCGATGCATTAATTACAACGCATGCATGCATGTCGTGACTCTCCTTTTGATACTTGCATGTGCTGATTTAATGCACCTTGAAGTAGTATAAAATATGTGACGGTAAAGCTTTGTAATACCCCGGCCCAAGTCGAGAGATGGTTGTGCACGAGGAGGGCGAGATCATGCAGACCGAACAGGACCCGACGATGGAGCTCTCTAAGGTCTCGATGGACCTCACCGTGCTCCACTGCCCCTTGTGCCTCCTCCCCTTGACGCGTCCAGTGTATGATGTTCAAATGCACCTCGTCCGTTCGGCTGATTGAGCAAGGTGTAGGTTTCTTGATTGATGTGTTGTTCGATTGATTTCTGCAGTGTAAGGGAGGGCACCTGGCCTGCGCGGACTGCCGCGTCGAGCGCCCCGGGAACTAGCGGCAGTGCCAGAAGTGCGAGCCCGACGGTGGCTTCGACGTGCAGAACACGGCGGTGGACTCCGTCCTTTCGTCAGTGAGGGTGGAGTGCCCACACGAAGGCTGTGGGCTCTACGTCACTTACCACAAGCTCGGCGATCACCAGATCGTGTGTCCGGATGTGAAATGTTGGGTTCTAGCGCGTATGTTTGGCCTTTGTTGGCCTCTTGGGATGTTGCGATTTTAATCTGGTAGCTTTTAGTCCATCGTGTTAGGCTGCAGTTGTGCTGAACTTCTTGTGAATTGTGGTGGTTTTCAGTAATGAAAATCGGAAGGGGCAAGCCTTTCTTTGATCAAAAAAAATTTAATCGTCCTTATATATTCATCAGTCTTGCTATAATTCGCAGTAGATGCTATATAGGTCGTCGGATCTTACATCAAGATCCGTGCTTTCAGATTTTCTTTTTTCTCTCTTAAATCTCCGTCGAGTGAGACATAGCCACGCCATTAAACAGAGGCTCGGGCGCCATTAATGGAGACCTTGGGAGAGAGGTGGACGGCAGATGGAGGTCAAAGGGCTCTCCTCCCGATAAGCACGCGCAGGGGTCTGATCGCACGCCTCTCATACTCAAATAGCTACCCTGCACAGCGCCTCCTAGCTAAAAATGGGGACGTGTGGCGGCACGTAAATGGTACTAGTAAGTAGAACGCCCACGGTTTCAATAATACTTGTGTTTCCGATTGTAACGTGACAGCACTTGTTCCAAAATGACTTTGTTGATTGTTAATGTGTGCGCCTTCGCAAATCGGACTGCAAATTTACCACAGCATTTTGGTGCCATGTCATGGCACCAAGCCAAGTTTCATTACTTTCATGCGTGTTTTGGATTTACAGGAATTAAAAAACTAAGTTTCTCAATGTTTCCAACCCAGCCACGACGCCTAGAATTTTTATTTTCATTCCCATTTCTTGCATGGAACCTAGAAATTTACCCGAGGACACACATGTGATTTTTCAACCAACTTTGGTGCACTGGAACATGTGCTTGTATTTCAAATTTGAATTATGCACACAAAGGTGACACGTTCCCTCCCAGAACCACGAGCCTTCTTGAGAGAAGCTCCGATTTGCAAGAAGCTTATACCAAAATTTGTTCGTATTCGGCCAATTTTTTTACCACGGCATGGTACTACCATGACATGACACCATGCCAAGTTTCATGATTTTAAAACCAAGTTTCTCAATGTTCTCGACCGAGCCACGATGCCCAGATGTTTGAATTTTATTCTCATTTTTTGCATGGGACCTACTCCCTCCTTCCATCTATATAGGGCCTAATGTGTTTTTCAAGACAACCTTTGACTATTGACAAGATTAATAGCACATGAGATGTATACTATGAAAATTATATTATTGGAAGCTCCTTTGACATACAAATTTGAAGGTATGCTTTGTGTAAGTTTCATGTCATATATTATTGCTCTAACGTTTGGTCAAAGTTAGCCTCGAAAAATGCATTAGGACCTATATAGATGGAAGGAGGGAGTAGAAATTCACCCGAGGACACAAATGTGATTTTTCAACCAACTTTGGTGCATGGGAGCATGTGCTTGTAGTTCAAATTTGTATTATGCACATTAAATGACCAAAAACTCAATTAATGTGTAAATAAGGCCAAACGAAGCCGGAATAATTCCAAAATTTAATAGGGCACTCATGTAGTTCTATGTTGCCTTTGTAAATAAACTCAAGGGGGACAACGTATATCGTTTCGCACTCAAAGGTGGCACGTTCCCTCTCAGAACCACGCGCCTTCTTGAGAGAAGCTTCGGTTTGAAAGAAGCTTATACCAAAATCTGTTCCTATTCGGCCAATTTTTTTACCACAACATGGTAGTACCATGACATGACATCCATGCCAAGTTTCATGATTTTCAGACGTGTTTTGGATTTACAAGAATTTTAAAACCAAGTTTCTCAATGTTCTCGGTCGAGCCACGATGCCCAGATGTTTTAATTTTATTCTCATTTCTTGCATGGGACCTAGAAATTCACCCGAGGACACAAATGTGATTTTTCAACCAACTTTGGTGCACGAGAGCATGTGCTTGTAGTTCAAATTTGACTTATGCACATTAAATGACCAGAAACTCAATTAATGTATAAAAATGACAAACGAACCCGGAATAATTCCAAAATTTAACAGGGCACTAATGTACTCCCTCCGTTCCGAATTACTTGTCGCAGGTACGGATGTATCTAGATGTATTTTAGTTCTAGATACATCCATTTCTGCGATGAGTAATTTGGAATGGAGGGAGTAGTTCTATGTTGCCTTTGTTAAGAAACTCAAGGGGGGCAGCGTATATCGTTTCACACTCAAAGGTGGCACGTTCCCTCTTAGAACCACGAGCTTCCAAGTCGGCCCAATTTTTTACCACAACATGTTAGTGCCATGACATGACACCAAGCCAAGTTTCATCATTTCCAGGCGAGTTTTGGATTTACATGAATTTAAAATCAAAGTTTCCTGATGTTCTCGGCCGAGTCATGACGCCGAGATGTTTGAATTTCATTCTCATTTCTTCCATGGGACCTAGAAATTCAACCAAGGACACACATGTGATTTTTCAACCCACTTTGGTGCACCGGAGCATGTGCATGCAATTCATATTTAGATTATGCACATTAAAAGTCCAGAAACTCAATTAATGTATAAAAGGCCAAATGAACCCGAAATAATTCCAAAATTTAACAGGGCACTCATATAGTTATATGTTGCCTCTGTAAATAAAATCAGGGGGGAGGCAGCGTATATCGTTTCGCACACAAAGGTGACACGTTCCCTCTCGGAACCACGAGGCTTGTTGAGAGAATCTCCGGTTTTGCAAGAGGCTTATACCAAAACTTGTCCCAATTCAGCCAAAAATTATACGTATGAAAACAGGGTTTAGATTATCCGAAACATCTCGCTACCTAGACCAATAATGTACTATGATTTGAATTCAACATAAAATGGATACAAATATTTGAATTGGAGAGCGTATGGTACATGTAGTTCATAGTGAAATATGATTACTGCTATATGTATGTTTTTTGTTATCAAGATAATATTTAAATTATTGTATAACTTGACAACAATCGTATTCAAATAAGGAAAATTGATTCAAATTTAGTCCATATGGTAGACGACAATATATATGTTCACATGGTGGAGTAAAATGCTCATATATGATGGAAGATCAAAATGTACAACTACATCAATTATAAACCGCAAGGTCACCTAACGATATATTCGAATTCAACATAACATGGATTCAAAAATTGAAATTCGAGATCATGTCATCTGTAATCATATAAAAAGGGACATTACTCTTTCTTTGGTGGGAATTGATTTGTTTTTTGTTGTTGTTGAGGGAAGTGCGAATCGATTTGGTACTGTGCAGGGTAATCTTGTTCTCCCGATTTTTTTTACATTTTTCTTGTAGTTTTTTCAATGGCATCTATAGCAATATAGTAAAAGGGGACATGACTCTCTTGTGTCTTGTATGAATTGTTTTTTTACACGTTAAGTTTGTTCTGCCGAACAAGGAATCCGCACCTTGTTATCCCGAAATTTTCAAGCTCGAGTATCTTTTGTCTCACCTGCTTTGAAACTCCCGCTTCTTCAACCCACGCCGCGCCTTGTTATCCCGAAATTTGGACGCGCGTGAGAACTCCCTCCTCATCCAAAATCGCTCCCGCAGCCCAGACACGCGAAATCCCCCTTCTACCCCTCAGCCAGAAATGAAGCTCCACGTCGCGGTGTCAAAACCGGTGGGGGTACGCTAGTAACTTACCCTACATTTCCGAAAAGCGCGTCCCTAAGCTTGGCTCCCCTCCCCCTTCGCCCCCCCATTCGTACACCGAGGCCGCCAAAACCCGCGAAACCCCACGCTCCTTTGTCGGCCTCTCGACCACCGCCCAGCCGGAGACTCTTCCCCGACTACGTCATCCACCGCAACGGCTCGCCATCCCTCATCCACTACACCGGATGAGGATCCGTTGTCGATCTCGTTGTCTCGCCGGATCAGCTGCCCCGTCCTCCACCTCCAAGGAGCTGCCCCGACGTTTGCCTCGTCTATCGCGCCACCTCAATCCCCACAACGCCGTCTTGACCCGCCCCACCGGAACTGCAGCACCCTCACCAATTCCTCCGATGAAGCCGAGGCCAACTCGGCGCCACCAAGGAGGTTCTGCACTCACCACTGCATTTTATCTTTTATTCGATCTCACGGGGCTGCCGGTGCTCGATACCGAGCAGACATGGCGTGTCTTCATCGACGGCGCCGTCACCGGCCACATCATCCACGGCGTCTCTCCCCCATGTCGTTGTTTCCTCGGCGGCGACTTCCACAATGACACTAGCTGCAGCTGCTCCGGCTCTCGCTCGCGCTGTGGCTCTGTTCTTGCTGTCGGTCGCGCTGCTGCACTGCTCCTGCTTTCGTTCGTGCTGCTGCTCTGCTCTTGCTCTCGCTTGCGCTGCTGCTGCTGCTGCTGCACGACCTCCGGCAGCTACAGGAGTTGATGCTTTAGCACTCGCTCGCGATGCTACTGCACGACTTGCTCTCTGCTAGTGCGTTCCCTGCTCGAGCGTCTGCTGATTTAGATCACTGCTTCTCTGCTACTAGTGCTCGAACGCCCTAAACATCTATTGCAATGCTCTGTTACTAGTTCAATCAGTTTCGATAGTAAAATTCAGTTTTGACTGTGAAGTTCATTTTCTTCAGTTAAGTTCAGAGTGAACAGTACTTACAGCATCTGTCGGAGCGGCCGTGGCGTGACTGATGCGTTTTACATCTAGCACTTTTTGGTGATGTATTTTACATCATCTATTGCAGATGATATTAGGGTCCCACTTCAGATTAACGTTGTCTGTCTTGTCATGCTTCAGCCTCATCGCCGTACACCTTAGCGGAGCTGCTCCAACAACGGAACCGTCCATCACAGCGGAGCAGTACCCTCGGCGCCATTTCCAGAGGCCTCGGATCTTCTTCCCCGCCTCCGACAGTCACACCAGCATCATCACCATCCTCCACGTCCAACCCAATGATGCTGAGGTCCACAAGGCTACGCCAAAGAGGTTGTACACTCGTCGCATCACTTTGTTTCTCCATTCCTCTGTTCTTCCAATTCATGTGAGCCAAACATCCAGGTTGACTGAAATCCTATGTTTCCAAATGCTCTGTTTTGCACGTGCATTCCTATCCTATTCCTGTGTTTTTCCTGTCCCTGCGTTTATAGAATCCTCCAATTCTAAGGAGCCCTTACAGATTTACTTCATTTTCAGATAGGCGTCAAAGAAAACTTTGTGTGTTATGCCCTGCTCCTGCCGTGCCGTCATCCACCCCACCTAAGGTGCACCATCGACAGAAGCGTTCACTGCAGCAGAGATCCCCCCTGCAGACTTCCTTTCGCCGCCTCAGATCATCTTCCCCGTTGCCGGCAGCCACGCCAACCTCATTACCATCATCGACTGAGCTGATGAACCTGAGGACTACACAGTTCCGGAAGAGAGGTCGCAGTCTTTCGTGTTTGCTTACGTTATACATCGGTTATTATTACCTGCTACTTTATCGTTCAATCTTGAGTTTTGAATTGCCCATGGGTCTCATATCGAGCCAGCAACGAATAGTATCTATCTACTATCTGGTTCATCTGGGGTCTTCTATGTGGTTCATGTTGGGTGGGCAACAAACAATAGATGATCCATTATCTATCTTTTTAAACTGAAGCTATAATCTACCTGCTATCATTAGTTTTGGATCCATCCACTCGTTTGCTACCATCAGTCTTGATTTTTGCATGCACCCCTTAGGCCTTACAAAATCTAACTATTTTTTTTATTATGCATCTCAGATATTGTACACAATTGTACTGAACATGTAGAGAAAAAGAGAAGACCGTTGCGTGCAAATATAATGTCATGCAGACGCCGCTCCATGGTGGGCGAAGTGGCCCCCCCTCCTGCATTTCCAGATTGTATTCCAGAGGAAGATAACTGTTCAGATGGAGATTCAGAAGGAGCCGACCACGCCTGTTTACCACCTAAGGTGTTTGCTCTAACCTGGCATGCTGATGTTGGTCATATCATGCATATGGCGCCTTGCATTGCTTACATTATACATCTTATATGTCAACAGCTTAGTTTAGATTTGCTTTGTGTCAATGCCACCTGTTTGGTTTCTATATCATACTCCCACCATTCCTAAATATTTGTTTTTTTAGAGATTTCAACAAGTGACTACATACGGAACAAAATGAGTGAATCTACACTCTAAAATATGTCTATATACATCCGTATGTGGTAGTCCATTTGAAAGCTCTAAAAAGACAAATATTTAGGAACGGAGGGAGTATATGGGAATTATGCAATGCCATCTTCTTTAGCCAGGCATCATATACGTGAATCATGCAATGCCATCCTGTTTAGCCAGTCATCGTATATGTGAATTGTATTGTGCCATATTTTTTCCATAATGTATTCCATTTGTCAACAATGTTTATACATTCATCTACTCTTCCCGTGCATCAGCCATTTGAGTCAGTCATGGGAAAATCTAGAGTGAAAACAAGGTCTTCTGAGCAGTCAGTGCTGCCTGTCGATGCAGATTTCTTGCTGGTTACAGATAGCTCCTCAGAGGAGGATTCAGAGAGAGATGACCAGTCGTACTCCCCCCCCCCCCGAGGTGCATGCTCTAACTTGGCTGGGTTATATTGCTCATATCATGCATATGGTGTCTTGCATTGCCATGCCATCTGCTTAGATTAGACATGCTTTGTGTGAATGCCTCATGTTTGCTTTCTATATCAGATATGTGAATTATGCAATGCCATGTTTTTCAGCCAGTTATCATATATGTGAATTATGCACCGCCATGGAGCCAGGCATCATATATGTGAATTATCTCATGCCATCTTTTTTTTCATTACGTATTCCATTTGTCGACAATCTGTGTATATTGAACTACTCTTCATGTGTATCAGCCATTTGAGCCGGTTATGGAAAAATCTGGAGTGAAAACAAGGTCTTCAGAGCAGGTAATGGTACCTGTTGAAGCATATATCTCGATGGTTATAGGGAGCTCCTCAGAGGAGGATTCAGAGACAGATGACTAGTCCTATATCCCACCTGAGGTGTATGCTCTAAGTTGCAATGTTTATATTTCTCATATGATGCATATGGTGTCTTACATTGCTTAGTTTAGACATCATATTCACAATATTGAATTCTATCTGCTTAGTTTAGAGATCATACATGCGAGTGCCAGCTGCTTAGTATATGAATCAATTATGTCAATTATATCATGCCATCCTGTATACTTAGACAACATGTATGTGAATTATTTCATCCCAACCTATTTTAGAAAGACATCATATAGTTTTGTCATGTCATCCTGTTTAGGTACTCATCATATGTTGAATTATGCCATTATATCCTGTTAAGTTATCCATCATATATCTGAAACTGTGTCATGCTATCCTGTTTAGTTAGGCATCATATATGTGAAATTGTGTCATGCTGTCCTGTTTGGTTAGACAACATATATGTGAATTACCACATCTGTCTATCATACAATGTCTGTACGTTCAATTTCTTTTCTTGTTTATCAGCCATTTGAATTGGAGTGGGTGATGGCAGTATCTAAGGGAGCAAAACCCCGTTCTTCACAAAAGACAGTGCTACCCGTCGATGCAGATAGAACCATGGTTGTACTGGCCCACAAACTAGCCCCACCACACATAATCGAGACTCTTCCAGATTGCACACTTACACCGTTGGGCAGAGAACCAGCTACAACCCATCTAACCGCAACCCCAGCGGATAGTAACCCACTTATAGTTGACAAAGCACCATGTCCACCACAGAGTACCCCCACACAAGCAGTTTGTAAAGCTACTGCAGTGCCCAAAGCACGAAGACCACCACAGCTAACCCAAACTCCATGTTTAAAGCAGAAGAGCAACTGTTCTCAGGTCAGATTCCGTAGCTATGGTCCATACTCCTTTGCTGTTGCATCACTGTATTTACTCATACCAACTACTTTCGAATTTAAAGGATCCAATTGAAACTCCAATGGCGCAACAGGTATGTTTTAAACCTATTTCTTTAACTGGATTGCTGTTCTAACTTCTTGCTCTATGTTGATTTCAGTTTAAGTTGTATAAACGGTTATGTTCTCATGTGATGCACATTACAAGTGCTGCCAATGCTGTGTAGTTTCTCACACTTATATTCTGTCTATGCTGTTGTGTCTTAAAAATATATGAGTTGAACTGTGTCTCTATCTTGATTAGGGAACATAAACTAGAATGATATGGACAATACAGTGACCATAGTACATAGATATATGTTTGTTTCATGCTGTTATCCTGTCCACCTTACTACTGAACCGGTTGTAACATCCCAAATTTTCAATTTGGAATGTTATACATTAGATCATCATTGCATAGCATATTTTATTGCATTTTTGGCAAATCCTCTAAATTCATAAGCAACTCAAGGACCCTCGGAGAGAGTTGGGGATTTTTCGCGGTTTTCATATTTGATTTTTATCAAATAATGAAACGAGGATTTTTGGTTTAATTTATTTTTCTCTTTGAAAAATATTTCATATTAAAATATATGAGGGGAGAAAATATGACTTCTCCAAAATAATTGAAATATTGGAGGAAAAATATTAAAATCAAATATTCGATTTTATTCGGATTTTATTTGCATTAGAAAAATTGCACGTTTTCAAAACTGCATTTTTGGGCCAAGCAAATGTTCATCTCGTTCTAATTATTTGAATTAGACGGTGAAAATTTGTTTTGGCATTTTTGGATTTTTATTTATTTTTCTACGATTTTTTTAGGTTCGGCGATATTATTTAAAAAAAAGGATCGCGAGCGCCCGGCTGGGCCGAAGCCCGGCCGCGCGGCCCAGCCCACCCCGAGCCGTCTCCCACCTGGAGACCTAGCCGCCGCCCGTGTCCCGATCGGACACGACGCCGCCGCTGCCTTGCCTCCTCCCCCACTGCACCCCCCACACCTATATATACCCCGCCACCCTGCCGCCTTCCTCACCCCGTCCCAACGCCGAAGCCGCAGGAGCCGGAGCCGAGCCGCCCGAACGCCGCCGCCCGCCGCCCCCCGACGACGCCCGCACCCCGCCGCCCCTCGCCGCACCCCGAAGACCCCGCCGGAGCCCCGTACCGCCCGTCGGAATACCTCGCCGAGGTATAACCGAAGCCGCCGTCCACCGTCCGGTTTAAAAAAAACCATTCGGTTTATTTTTTTCCAAAACCCTAGATTTACTTTTTTTAGATCGGTTTATTTTTTCTGTCGGTTTAGTTAGTTAGTGAGCGTTCGCCCGATCCTTTCGATTTAACGAACGTGTTCGTCGGTTAGTCGTAGTTAACAAATGTCCGTTCGTTTAACTGTTCATCAGTTTTCTTTTTCCCCGGATTTTCCGCGATTATTCCAGATCGCGATTTCTGATCAGATTTTCGTTCTGGTATATCTTTTAGCTCATTTATCGGAATCAGGCAATTCAAGCGCCTAGAGTTTCGTCTCGAAATTCTCTTTCCATTTAACCAACTCAAACAAGTTTTTTCTACTGTAAAATTTGACCTAGATTCAGATTAGTAAACGAAGCTTGTTTCCTTCGCCGTTTGATTTTCGTTGCTTCGTTTGATTTGATTCTTTTTGCAAACCGGAGTTCTTAAGTTGAACCTTCTGGTTAGTTCTTTTATTTGAGTTTTACCTGTGCATTAGTTGAGTGCCTATTGTATGCTTGTTTGTTTGCGATAGAGTACCCAGAGTGCGCTGCTTGCTACTTCGAATCTCTAGGTTTCACGGATCATCAGCAAGGCAAGTAACACTTTGATCATATCTCTTTACTACCCAGTTTTATTGCATTAGATCAACCCTCAAACATTGCATGGTTAGGATCTAATTAAACTGTGGGAATTGGGAAGTAGTTGAGGTAGTACCTATTACCTGTTTACTATCAAACCCTTGGGAGTTACTTCTACGTTTGCTTATATTGCTATGCTATGCTCGTAGACGTGGATTGGGTTTGAGAGATATCCATGACAGATGTGAGATTATTAATTAATGGTTTACTTAAGGTGGCAACTAAAACTCACATCTGGGTGGATTGAGGTACTTGGGTATTCCAGGATTGCCTGTTTTTCTTTTGGACCGCCACCCAGGTTCAAAGGGATCATGAGATTATTCGTGCTAGAAACTTCCGTGTGCAGCCACAAGCTATTATGGGCTCTAGCATAGTTGAGTAGGTTACATGATCTCTTGAAGAGGTGGGCTAGCAGATGTAGGGGAAAGTAGGTGTAACTGTCCACCCGGAGTAAAGAGTTATTGTTTCTGAAAGACTGTGTCTCGGTCATCCGTTTCTCAAACATCATGTAGTGCGAGAATCAAGCGGAGGCGATCGAGTCTTGTGGGGAAAAGTGCACAAACCTCTGCAGAGTGTATAAACTAATCATGGTTAGCCGTGTCCCCGGTTATGGACATCTTGAGTATCTAGTATCTGGATTATCATGTGAATCTCATCATGTTACTTTAACTAATTTTGTTGGGTTAATGATGATACTTAATTGGGGTTGAGAATATTGTCAACCATTCTCAATGTTTAACAGCCACCATGATAGTTAAATAAAATTTATTCCTTTGCAGTAGGGAAAAATTGGCTTTTCGCAAAACTGTAACCATAGAGCCTTCTACCAGCCATATATGCATGTGGTATAGCATTATTATGTTCATTACTGTCTATGTGTTACATTGCTAGCATATTCCATGTGCTGACCCATTTCGGGCTGCAACGTTTCATTTTGCAGACTTTTCTGACGACGAGTAAGATGCCTTAGATCGTGGTCTTATACTCAGTGATGCCGTTGGAGTTGATGGACTCACTTATCTTCCAAATCTTCCGCTGTTATCGTATTTAGATGGCCTTAAGCCATATTTGCCATACTTATTTCTCTTTTGAGATACTCGTTGTAATAAGTGTGTGATTGCTACTCTGTTATAAATCCTCCATTTGTACTGTGCGTGTCAGCATTACTGATCCAGGGATGACACTGGTGCACAGCAGCACAGACTGTTTGAGGTCTGGTCGCTACAAAGGTGGTATTAGAGCACACGCTGACTGTAGGACACGACCACTAAGCTTAAACTCTAGAACACTACTCTCTTCTCATTTCTGACTCCTCTCCACTTTCTACTCTTTTAGGAATGGCGGATGCAAGGAACAAGTTCATGCAACCGGATGAAGATACACCTTTTGGACGACACTTGAAGGAAGTCACTAAGTACCTGAACATCGGAATACCAAGCTTCAGCGGGACTTACAAAGTCACACTACCAGAAGAGGAGTGCTGGAAGATTCAAGTTCAAGTTCCAGGAAGGACGTTACGCCAGTCACTGAGCCTATAGAGTTTTCCTTTGATGCACCAACCTGGAGTTTAGGGAAGAGCATGGCAGCCCACATCACTATGTGACGCATTGGAGAAGTTTACCACAAGGAGCTGAAGGATACTATTTATCATATTTGTGGACGCCGAGATGAGCAATGGGAGATGATCAGCACCAAGAAGGATGGATCAATTGCAGCTTTCATCCAGGAGAAAAACCAACACATTCGTCGCCAGGAGAACCAGATGTGCGCAGACATGATAGATCTGAAGAAGGCATTGACCAAGATCATGGAGTTGGAGGAAGAACTCAAGTCTACGCATGATGGATATGAGGAGGAGATCGCCACGTTGTTGGAGAAGAATGACGACCTGGCACAGAAGATCGGAGTATTCATGGGAGACCCAGCACCAGGAGGAGAAGATGATGATTGCGCTTCCCGGATAACTACATCATCATCGATGACACCGACTCGGACCCCAGTGAAGATGACTTTGTTGATGAAGCTGGAACAGATATCATGGAGTCTTCGACCGATCAAAATTTCTAGTAGACCACCATATCAGTAGTAGTATTTTCCCCCTTGTATATAGTATAGTCCGAGCACTTAGTAACGATAGTTAGATCGATTGTATGCCTTGTTTGATTGAGTGATATTGTTTGTGTTTGTCTCATGTGCATATGGGTAGTGTTTTCCCTCTAGACCTCATTCTATTCTAAATTCTCATCTTTTCTAAACCTATCAGATGCCTCCGAGACGTGACACCGGATTTGTTTTCCCACCGGAGATCACTCAGTTGATTCAGTAGCAGAATGCCTTGATGCAAGTGTTAGTACAGAACCAAGGCAACAACAACAACAACAACCCACCACCACCACCTCTTGATCACTTAGCCCGTTTCTTGAGGCTGAATCCCCTTGATATGTATGAATGGGATTTGTGGATAAGTTTAAGTTGCCCACCAAAGTTCTCAGAACACCTATGTTAGTAACCTCGCCAGGAGCAGAGTATATGGCAAGCCAAGGATGTTTTCAGATGCCATTGGCCATAGGTAGGCATGTTTTCCCCTCACACCTAATAGTTTTGGAATCGCAAGGTTTGGATGTAATTTTGGGTATGGATTGGTTATCAATGTATGGAGGAAACATCGATTGCGCCAGTAAGACGATTTTGCTTACCACCCCAGAAGGAAGAAGGATTAAGTATGTATCCCGGCATATGCCGAAGAGGACTCAGGTGAATTCCTTATCAGGAGTTGTACAGGAGGAAGTACCAGTGGTGAAGGATTACCCGGATGTATTTCCAGAAGAGTTGCCAGGCATGCCACCAGATAGAGACATAGAGTTTTTGATTGAACTTTTGCCAGGCTGTACAGGATGCCCGCTTAGGATTTGGAAGAAATTAAGAAGCAGATTAAGGAGTTACTGGATAAAGGCTATATTCGCCCAAGTTCGTCACCTTGGGGATCACCCGTACTTCTAGTGGAGAAGAAAGATGGATCGTTGAGGATGGTTGTTGATTACCGTGGATTGAATGAAGTGACCATCAAAAATAAGTACTCACTGCCGATGATCAATGATTTGTTTGACCGATTACAAGGAGCTAAGGTATTTTCCAAGATCGATCTACGATCAGGATACCATCAGTTGAAGATTCGAGAGCAGGATATACCTAAGACGGCTTTTACCACCAGGTATGGGCTGTACGAGTATACCGTTATGTCATTTGGCCTGACTAATGCACCTGCCTATTTCATGAACCTGATGAACAAAGTGTTTATGGAGTTTGTGGATAAGTTCGTCATAGTGTTCATTGACGACATTTTGGTCTACTCAAAGAATGAAGAGGAGCATAAGGAACATTTGCGTTTGGTACTTGAGAAGCTCAGAGAACATCAGTTATACGCCAAGTTCAGAAAATGTGAGTTTTGGTTGAAGGAAGTTGGATTCCTCGGACATGTTATATCCGGAGAAGGAATAGCAGTAGACCCCACCAAAGTCAACACTGTGACAAACTGGGAATCACCCGCATCAGTTGGAGAGATCCGGAGTTTTCTTGGACTTGCAGGATACTACCGGAGGTTCATTGAGAATTTCTCGAGGATTGCTAAGCCCATGACAGAGCTGTTAAAGAAGGACACCAAATTCAATTGGACTGAGGAATGTGAAGCTAGTTTCCAAGAGTTGAAGAAACGTTTGGTTACATCACCAGTGTTGATTCTGCGAGATCAACGCAAGGATTATGAAGTATATTGCGACGCTTCACGTCGAGGACTTGGAGCGGTGCTAATGCGGGAGGGAAGAGTTGTTTCATATGCTTCACGACAACTTAAACCCCATGAGAAGAATTATGCCACGCATGATTTGGAGTTAGCAGCTGTAGTGCATGCGTTGAAGATATGGAGACATTTTCTCATCAGAAACCATTGTGAGGTGTACACGGATCACAAGAGTTTGAAGTACATTTTCACGCAGAAGGAGTTGAATCTCAGGCAAAGGAGATGGTTGGAGCTCATAAAGGATTATGATATGAGATTGCATTATCACCCCGGAAAGGCTAACGTAGTAGCAAATGCGTTGAGCCGCAAGAGCCATGTCAACACACTCATGACCGGAGAGTTACCGAAATTATTAGCCGAGGACCTTCGCGAGCTATGTTTGGAGATAGTTCCAACAGGCTATTTAGCAACGTTGGAGATTCAGTCTACCTTGATGGAAAAGATCAGAGAAGCTCAGAAGACAGACAAGGAGATTGCAGAAATAAAGCAAAGGATGAGTAAAGGAAAAGCCAAGGGATTTCGTGAGGATGAGCATGATACCTTATGGTTTGAGGACCGCGTTTATGTGCCCAATGATCCGGAGATCAGGAAGTTAATCTTGCAAGAGGCCCATGATTCACCGTATTCGATTCACCCAGGAAATACCAAGATGTATTTGGATTTGAAGCATACTTTCTGGTGGACCGGAATGAAGAAAGATATTGCGGAGTATGTAGCAGTTTGTGATGTATGTCAGAGAGTGAAGGCAGAGCATCAGAAGCCAGCAGGATTGCTACAGCCATTGCCGATACCCGAATGGAAATGGGATAAACTAGGCATGGATTTTATCACGGGATTGCCCAGGACTGGTTCAGGCTATGACTCAATATGGGTTGTAGTCGATCGTTTGACGAAAGTAGCTCATTTTATCCCAGTGAAGACCACTTACACCAGTGGTAAGTTGGCAAAGATATACATGACCAGGATCGTATGTCTGCATGGAGTTCCGAGGACCATTGTATCAGATAGAGGAACCCAGTTTACTTCAAAGTTTTGGAATCAGTTACATGAAACTTTGGGTACCAGGCTAGAGTTCAGTACAGCCTTTCACCCACAGACAGACGGACAGACCGAGAGAGTCAATCAGATTTTGGAAGATATGCTGAGAGCTTGTGCGCTAGATTATGGATCTAGTTGGGACGACAATTTGCCGTATGCAGAGTTTTCTTACAACAACAGTTATCAAACCAGTTTGAAGATGGCCCCTTTCGAAGCTTTATACGGAAGGAGGTGTAGAACACCATTGTTATGGGACGAAGTTGGAGACCGCCAGTTGTTTGGACCAGATTTGATTAAGGAATCAGAACAGAAGGTTAAATTGATTCACGATAGGCTCAAGGTAGCCCAATCCAGGCAGAACAGTTATGCAGATTCTAAACGAAAGGAGACAGTTTACGAAGTCGGAGACAGAGTTTATCTTCGTGTGTCCCCACTTAGAGGAGTGAAGCGATTTGGAGTTAAAGGAAAGTTAGCGCCACGTTTTGTCGGACCATACAGAATTTTGGAGCGTATGGGAGAAGTTGCTTACAAGTTGGAATTACCCAAAGGATTGTCAGGAGTTCACGATGTGTTTCACGTTTCCCAGTTAAAGAAGTGCCACGCAGAGATGGCTGAGATACTACTGAGAGATACGGTACCACTGGAAGTGATTCAGTTGGAAAGTGATTTGACTTATGAGGAGAAACCAGTCAAGATTCTTGAGTATGCCAGTCGAGTCACGCGCAGCAAGGTTATCAAGTTCTGCAAAGTTCGGTGGAGTCACCATACCGAGGACGAAGCCACCTAGGAGCGAGAGGAAGATCTACGGAAGGACCACTCTCACCTATTTTCTAGCCAACCCGAATCTCGAGGGCGA
Source organism: Triticum aestivum (assembly GCF_018294505.1). NCBI lineage: Eukaryota > Viridiplantae > Streptophyta > Magnoliopsida > Poales > Poaceae > Triticum > Triticum aestivum. The sequence continues at coordinate 72,245,462 of NC_057802.1, forward strand.
GATTCATCTTAAGGGGGTAGGTTTGTAACATCCCAAATTTTCAATTCGGAATGTTATACATTAGATCATCATTGCATAGCATATTTTATTGCATTTTGGCAAATCCTCGAAAATCCTAAGCAACTCAAGGACCCTCGGAGAGAGTTGGGGATTTTTCGCGGTTTTCATATTTGATTTTTATCAAATAATGAAACGAGGATTTTTGGTTTAATTTATTTTTCTCTCCGAAAAATATTTCATATTAAAATATATGAGAGGAGAAAATATGACTTCTCCAAAATAATTGAAATATTGGAGGAAAAATATTAAAATCAAATATTCGATTTTATTAGGATTTTATTTACAATTTTATTTGCATTAGAAAAATTGCACGTTTTCAAAACTGCATTTTTGGGCCAAGAAAATGTTCAACTCATTCTAATTATTTTAGTTAGACGGTGAAAATTTGTTTTGCCATTTTTGGATTTTTATTTATGTTTCTATGATTTTTTTTAGGTTCGGTCATATTATTTTAAAAAAAAGGATCGTGAGCGCCCGACTGGGCCGAAGCCCAGCCGCGCGGCCCAGCCCACCCCGAGCCGTCTCCCACCTGGAGACCTAGCCGCCGCCCGTGTCCCGATCGGACACGACGCCACCGCCGCCTTGCCCCCTCCCCCACGGCACCCCCCCACACACCTATATATACCCCGCCACCCCGCCGCCTCCCTCACCCCGTCCCGGCGCCGAAGCCCCAGGAGCCGGAGCCGAGCCGCCCGACCCCGCCGCCGAGAGGAGCCGCCGCCCGG